>NC_066558.1:4039279-4106779 GCF_024679095.1 Eriocheir sinensis
AGGACAGAAAGCAATAAGGATGAGATAAAGGAGGAGAGGGAAGGGAGGAAGAGAAGGAAGAGTAGGAGACGAACATGTAGGGAGAGAGGAGAATTAAGGATGAACAGGAGAAGAGAAAGATGCAAGAGAGAAAAGGAGAATGCACAAGAATGAGAAATATAAAGAAGGATAAGATAAAGGAAGGGAAAGAAAGTAAAGGGAGAGGCAGAGAAAGTGAGTAAGAAGAGGGAAACATACAAAAGAGGATAAGGGAAAACAGGAGAACAGAAGGAGGGGGAAAAGGATGGGGAAAAGAAGGAAAATTAAAGAAGAGAAGGAAAAGAAGGTTGTTAACATGCAGAAAGAAGAAAACGAAGGAAAGGCAAAAGAAGAGAAGAAAAAGAATTAAGGATGCAACACTGAGAGACACAAAGAAAAGAACGAGGAAGGGAAAAAAAAGATGGAGGAAGGAGAAAAAGAAGAGGAGGAGATGGAGGAAAGAGGAAAATATGTAAGGGATGGAACATTTAAGGAGACAAAGAAATGAATGAAGAAAGGAAAGAGAAGGAAAAAAGAAAGGAGAGAGCAGGAAGGATAGAATAAGGAAGGGGAGTATTGGGAGGGAGGGAGGGAGGGAGAAAATGATGGAGGGAGGTAATATTTACATCTTCCCGGGTGGTCAGATACACCCTATTACCACCTCATTTATTTCCTTTTTTTTCCATATTATTTGCATTTTCTCTTCCCCTCTTTCGTTCCTGTTTTCCTCCTTCCTCTATTCGCTTCCCTTCTCGATATGTTTTTTCTCCTTGTTTTCCTTCTTTCTTTATGTTCTTACGCCTTTTATTCTTTTTTTTAGTAATTCGTTAACTTTCACACACACAAAAATTATACCCTTTCAAATATGTCTTCTTATTCTTTATATATATCATCCTCTTTATTCTTCTATTACTCTCTTCTGACCTTATTTTTCCCTTCTATCGATTTTCCTCCATATCAGTTTTCTTACTTTTCTTTTCTTTTTTATCCATCATTGTTTTTTCTTCTTATCTCCTTTCTTAGACTTCATTTCGAATATCAATTTCTTCATTATCATCTTTATTTTTTTCTTAGTCTTCCTGTAATTCTTTTTTTTTCTTTCTCTCCCTCCTCCTCCTACTCCTTGTCACGGCTACCTCCACCCCCATCCAGTCCACTCTACACACACCTGAATTCCACCTGTTAAACCTCATCACTGTCTTACCTTACTGGTTTATTTTGATTAGTACGATAATTAATAGAAGAAGACGGGGGCTGATTTTGAAGGAAGAGTAAGTGATAAGGAAGATTCTCTCTCTCTCTCTCTCTCTCTCTCTCTCTCTCTCTCTCTCTCTCTCTCTCTCTCTCTCTCTCTCTCTCTCTCTCTCTCTCTCTCGACAATAAGCAGTAGCGTGCAATGGTTCATCTGTTCCTGTCTTCCCCTGTCTCTCCGCGTCACAAACACACACACACACACACACACACACACACACACACACACACACACACACACACATAGAGGCATAGAGGAAAACACTGATTCAGTATTCAACATCTAATTGTAACCTTTTGCTTCATAATTTATTTTGATAACTAATAACAATGAAGGAAGACGGAGGAGGAGGAGGAGGAGGAGGAGAAGGAGGAAGAAGAGGAAGAGAAAGAGGAAAGAAAGAAATACGATGAAACTGCTGTACGAAGGAATAATGATAAGGAAAAAAATAGCAAAAAAGTTATATGGAAAAAGATGACAAGAAGAAAGGGAATCATAGAAGAGTGAAGAATTACCTTTTCACCTTCTCTTTCTTTACCTGACTCTCCCCTCTCACCTTCCCTTCTCTATCGCTTCGCCTTCCTCTTACCTGTGGAGAGAAAAAAATATAGGTGAATAAACAAAAATCAGGTGTATGTGTGAGGAGGAGGAGGAGGAGGAAGAGGAGAAGGAGGAGGAGGAGGAGGAGGAGGAGGAGGAGGAGGAAGACACCATGCAAAGGAAGGATTAGTGATGCGTTGGGTGTCATGAACTCTTCCCTGTTATTGATTTTCCTTCACTCAGTTATTTATTTTATTCATTTATTTTATTTATTTTATTTATTTATTTTTTGTCTTTCATTGCGAGGAGAACATTTGGACTGGGAAGCATTTAAAGTTACCCCTCTTCCTCCTCCTCTTCTTCCTCCTCCTCCTCCTCCTCCTCATCATCATCATCACAATATAATTTCCCTCATTGTATAGTATCAAAACATTCCATTTATAGTAGTATTTCGGAATGTTATGTATGTGTAATTTGTTTCTATGTGTGCGTGGTCGTGTGTGTGTGTGTGTGTGTGTGTGTGTGAACCAAGTTTCAAGTTTGTCTGTCTATGCCTTTCTGTGCGTTTCCTTCCCTATTTGTATATTCTCTCTCTCTCTCTCTCTCTCTCTCTCTCTCTCTCTCTCTCTCTCTCTCTCTCTCTCTCTCTCTCTCTCTCTCTCTCTCTCTCTCTCTCTCTCTCTCTCTCTCTCCCTCCCAATAAAACCACCCAGCGTAGCACAGTCACAAGCTCATCACCCGAGACAAACTTAACCGGAGCCGAAACGTGAATCCGAAATATCTATCCGGAACCGAACCGTCTATCCGAACCGGCGACATATCCATAAATCCGAACTCTCTTGGATGTGTAAAGGGACATGGGTAGTCAGCTGAGCGAGGGGCGGGGCGAGACAGTGCTATCCCTTCCCGTGGGCATAAAGGTGGAGTTGGTGTGTTTGAGAATGGGTGTTTCGGTCTTATGGGAAACTGTGGTGTGAGGTTCCGTTGTGTCGCTTTGTGATTCTAGCGAGCAAGGTTTAGTCAACGAAGCAGAGAGAGAGAGAGAGAGAGAGAGAGAGAGATTTGTAACCATTCTGTATTCTTGTGAACTGAAAATGAACGATTGTGAGAGAATGGCAAAGAAATGAATAGAGAGAGAGAGAGAGAGAGAGAGAGAGAGAGAGAGAGAGAGAGAGATAATCAGTGCATATTGATGCCTATACAACTAAACAAGACCAATATGAATAGGCCTTCCCCTAAAAAATCCTTACCCACCCCTTCCCTCTTCCCTTTCTCTCTTCCCCTTCCCTCTTCCCTTTCTCTCTTCCCCTTCCCTCTTCCCTTTCTCTCTTTCCCTCATTGAATTACTCCTCTCATCCTTTCCCTTCCTCCTCCCCTGTTCTCTCACTTCCCTTCACCTTTCCCTTCCCAACTTCCTCTTCCTATATCCCCATTCCTTCACCTTCCTTTTCCTTCTCCTCCCTCCTTTTTCCTCCTTTTGTTTACTCCTCCCCTCTCCTTTTCTCCCATCTTCCTTACCCTTTACCTTCTCTCCCTCTTTTCTCTACTCTTCCCTTTTCCCTTCCCTATGTCCTCTCCATATCCCTTTCCCTTTCCTTTATTTTTTATTTCCCTTTTCCCATTTAACCCTAATTCCTACCTTTCCCTTTCCTTCAACCCTTACATTTACCTTCCCCAGTCACCTTCCCCTTACCCCAAACCCTCTACTTCACCCCCTCCCCCTCACTTCATGTTGCTATGCCTCCCCTCCCCTCCCCCTCCCCCATTCCTTCACCCCTTATCTCCCAGTTCTTCCTTTTCCTTTTACTCCTCTCTTTCTCGTTTCTCCCCACACTCTCTTTCCTGTATCTACTCCTCTTCCTTCTCTTCCCCTTTGTCTTTCCCCTTCCTCTGTCTCCCCTTTTCCTTCATTTCTTCTCTCTTTCCTCCTTTACCTTCCTATACCTTCCGACTCTCTTAGTTTTCCTTAACACTCATTCGTAGCTCCCCCTTCCTCCTTTGCTCTACTTCCTCCCCTTCCATCTCCCTTTCCCTTCAATACCCTTCCCTTCCCTCCCCTCTCCTCTCCTCTTCCCTTCCCTCCTTTTCTTTGCTCTCTCTCCTTTCCTCTACTTCCTCCCCTTCCCTCTCCCTTTCCCTTCAATACACATCCCTTCCCTTCACTCTCCTCTTCCCTTCCTTCCCTTCCCTTCCCCTCCCCTCCTCTCCCTCCACAAAACCTTCCCAGGCCGTGTCCTTCGTAGTGATTTATCGCGGCGCAGCCCTCATGTGACTCCCCGACTCAGCCTTTCCCGCATATTAATCCGCATCGATTTATAGACCCGACTTGATATAATTGCTTGTAATTCAGCGGCGGGACTTCTGACATACCCCGCCACCCCCGGCCCTGGCAGCCCCGACCCCCGGCGACCAATAGGAAGCGAGGGTTTGGTGGTATCTCTGTTCTGATTGGCTGGGGAAGGTGAGGCGAGGCGGCGTACTCCCAGCGACGGTGATATTGTTTTAGTGTGAAGTGAACTTTATGATTCGGACATTTGCATAGTACAGAGGCCGGTCCTGCTGTGGGTTCCGTAGCCTTTCGTCAGTGTTTCGTAATACATCGTCGAGTTTGAGGTTACAGATCGTTGGGTTGGGTTGCGAAGGGCGAATTTTTTAGGGTATCTTATGTATAGTTAGTGTTTACGTATCACTCATTTCTACTTTATTGACAGGAGCAATGATTAGCGGGCTTTCTTATTTATTTACTTACCTTTACAGTAAAAAAAAAAATGACATGCTTTGAGTTCGTTTCCCCAGTGTTCTTCTTCACTTGAGTTTTTTTTTATGTTTAGTCAAACGAATATTTCATAATGTATGCAAATGTTTCTCTTTTCTCTTCTGCTCCCTTCTTTTCTCCCTTCAAAGCTCCACTAAGACTGATTCTCTCTCTCTCTCTCTCTCTCTCTCTCTCTCTCTCTCTCTCTCTCTCTCTCTCTCTCTCTCTCTCTCTCTCTCTCTCTCTCTCTCTCTCTCTCTCTCTCTCTCTCTCTCTCTCTCCCATGCTCCTATTTCTCCCTGTACATTCAGACTTTCGCCTCATCCTTTGCTACCGTTCAACGCCTTTCTCTTTTACTCTTTTCTTCCCTCCTTCATTCGTTCATTCGTTCATTCGTTTCCATATTTTCCTTCACTTCCAGCCTTCCTTTTCTTCCCTCCTTCATTCGTTCATTCTTTTCCATATTTTCCTTCACTTCCAGCCTTCCTTTTCTTCCCTCCTTCATTCGTTCATTCTTTTCCATATTTTCCTTCACTTCCAGCCTTCCTTTTCTTCCCTCCTTCATACGTTCTCTTTCCTTATTCTCCTTTATTCTCCTTCACTTCCATCCACTAGTTCCTTATCCTCTCTCTTCTTACTTTTGTCTTTCTATTTTACTTAACATTTACTTAACAATAACTTAACATTTTCTTTCTTTTACTTAACATTTTCTTTCTTTTACTTAACATTCTCTTTCTTTTACTTAACATTTTCCAGTCACATTTTTCTTTCCTCCTATTCCTTCCCCTTCACCCCTTCGTCTTTCCCTTCTTTCCCCATCTCCCTCTTTTCTTCCTCGGCCCTCCATACACTCGTTATTTACCGCCCTTCTCACCCATTTAACCCTTCCTCCACCCGCCCCTTCCTTCACCTCCATCCTTCCCATCCATTCCATACCTCCTCCCTCCCTCCCTCCCCCAGAGTGAGTAGTTTAAATCGGTAAAGTAGAGAGAAAGAGAGAGAGGGGAAGGGAGAGGAGCTTGGAGAGAGGAGTGAGGGTGCTCTCTCCCTCTCCCTCTCCCTCTCACGTAACATCGCCCGCACATCCTCGAATAATTTTTAAGAACATTTCGCGGCGCAGCATCAGAAGTTATAAGTAAGGGAAGCAACTAGATAACAAATTAATGTCCAGAAATGCGTAAAAAATGAGGCATATAAAAGATTGTTGGGCATCCCGGCGCATTCGTGAATAATAGAGAGGCAAGGACAGCGGCGGAGAGAGAGAGAGGACAGGAAGGGAATGAAAAAGAGAAAGGTGTTGATCAATGTATGTGTTGTGTTATTTAGCGGGAAAGTATCATAGCGACATTACCAGCACCGGAAAGAGGGAACAATAAGGAAGAGATGAAGGAATATTATACAGTGAAAAGATAAACAGGAAGAAATGAAAAAAGAGAAGTGTTATGATCAATGTATGTGTTGTGTTATTTAGCGGGAAAGTATTATAGAGACATTACCAGCACCGGAAAGAGGGAACAGTAAGGAAGAGATGTGAAGGAATATTGTACAGTGAAAAGATAAACAAGAAGGAATGAAAAAGAGATCCGTGTTATGATCAATGTATGTGTTGTGTTATTTAGCGGGAAAGTATTATAGAGACATTACCAGCACCGGAAAGAGGGAACAATAAGGAAGAGATGAAGGAATATTATACAGTGAAAAGATAAACAGGAAGGAATGAAAAGAGAAGTGTTATGATAAATGTATGTGTTCTTATTTAGGGGGGATAATACTAAAGAGGCATTATCAGCACCAGACAGCGAGGACAATAATGAGAAAAAAAGACGAAAGGTTATTAAGCAGTGAAAAGATAAACAGGAAGGAATGGAAAAGAGAAAAACGTTATGACCAATGGATGTATTATTTTATTTAGGGGAAAACTATAAAAGCAGCGTTATTAGCACAAAACAGAGATGACAATAATGAGAATAACAGACGAAAGAACATTATAGAGTGAATAGATACGCAAATACAGAAAATAAGAATGATAGGGAACCCACAGTGAAGAAATTATAAACAAAGGTAAAGTTTCGAGATGGCAAATAAGGAAAAAAACAATAAAGGGAAAAGATGAATGAAAATAAAATACATAAAAGATTAAAAAGTGAAAAGATAAGAAAATAAAGGGTAATTGAGAACAGTATGAAGGATAAACAGTAAAGAAACTAAAACAAATATATCTCAAGATGCAAATAAAGTAAGCAAAAAAAGAAATATAAGATAGAAAAGACAATAAAAGATGAAATGAAGAGAAAATGGTATAGAATCGGAAGTAATAGGATCAGAAAATATATACAAGAGATAGAGACAGACACACACAAACACGGGTATACATCTTCAGACACACCAGCAGACACAGGTATACATAGACAGACACACACCAGCAGACACGAGTATACATGAAGACAGACACACACCAGCAGAGGTATACATAGAGACAGACACACACCAGCAGACACGAGTATACATAGACAGACACACACCAGCAGACACGGGTATACATAGACAGACACACACCAGCAGACACGAGTATACATAGAGACAGACACACACCAGCAGACACGAGTATACATAGAGACAGACACACACCAGCAGACACGGGTATACATAGAGACAGACACACACCAGCAGACACGAGTATACATAGAGACAGACACACACCAGCAGACACGAGTATACATAGAGACAGACACACACCAGCAGACACGAGTATACATAGACAGACACACACCAGCAGACACGAGTATACATAGACAGACACACACCACCAGACACGGGTATACATAGACAGACACACACCAGCAGACACGAGTATACATAGAGACAGACACACACCAGCAGACACGGGTATACATAGAGACAGACACACACCAGCAGACACGGGTATACATAGACAGACACACACCAGCAGACACGAGTATACATAGACAGACACACACCAGCAGACACGAGTATACATAGACAGACACACACCAGCAGACACGAGTATACATAGAGACAGACACACACCAGCAGACACGAGTATACATAGACAGACACACACCAGCAGACACGAGTATACATAGAGACAGACACACACCAGCAGACACGAGTATACATAGAGACAGACACACACCAGCAGACACGAGTATACATAGAGAAAGACAAACACCAGCAGACACGAGTATACATAGAGAAAGACAAACACCAGCAGACACGAGTATACATAGAGACAGACACACACCAGCAGACACGAGTATACATGCATGAGAATTATAGACGACACACACACACACACACACACACACACACACACACACACACACACACACACACACACACACACACACACACATTCCTCTCCAGGGGGATAAAACAGAGCCTTCCTAAGCGCCGCACACGACACTCCCGCCCCGAGACAAGCGAGGCAGCGACGAGGGGGGCGCCGCGCCCGAACACAATACTCGCTTTTCACCCCCGACACAAAGGAAGTAAGATACACACGGGAAAACTAAATATTCCATACGATATCACCCCGCCCGGAGCCGCCGCCGCCCAGTCTGATAAATTATTAATTCTATCACTGACTTTGAGATACGGGAGAACCGCCTCACGCCTACGACTACAGGCCCAAATAAATTTTCAGAGACGCCCGTTTAAGAACATTGCGTTTCTCTTACTCTTCCAGCCCTTGCGCCTTTTTTACCGGCCTTTCCCTCCCTCCCAAGGCCCCGCCAAGGCTGTGAGGGCGCCGCCGCGGGGGGAGGCTCGCTTATTGATGCCCAAAACCAAGACACAGCAATAACCGGTTGATATTCTTAAAAATTCCATTCCACTCTCCGCGTTTTTTTTCCAGGTTTTTTTTCTTCTCTCTGTTCCTTCCTCTTCCTCCCAGCACCCACCTCCTCCACTACGATGCTCCCTCCTCCTCCTCCTCCTCCTCCTCCTCCTCCTCCTCCTGAAGTATATTGCAGACGGAGGGCTGGGTTTCTGTTCCTAGTGTCAGATCACTTAGTATTATTTCAGCCGCGAGCAAGTTTCCCATTTCGTTAACATTTCAATTTAACATTTAAGATTTAGCTTCTCTTCTCGGAATAGAGTGAGGCTAGTTTTTTTTTTCTTCTCTCTCTCTCTCTCTCTCTCTCTCTCTCTCTCTCTCTCTCTCTCTCTCTCTCTCTCTCTCTCTCTCTCTCTCTCTCTCTCTCTCTCTCTCTCTCTCTCGTTCTCACTTTTCTCTGTTCTTTCGTTTTATTTTTTATAGTTTCGTTTTTTTTGTTCCACACCTTATTATTTTTTGTATTTCTTGGTATCTTTTCTATTTTCCCTTTCACTATTTTCTTTGTTTTCTTTATTGTGATTCTTTTATAAATATTACAACCTTTTTTTTTTCTTTCTAATTTCTTTATTGACTGTTCGGCATCTCTCTCTCTCTCTCTCTCTCTCTCTCTCTCTCTCTCTCTCTCTCTCTCTCTCTCTCTCTCTCTCTCTCTCTCTCTCTCTCTCTCTCTCTCTCTTACTCTCTCTCTATCTCTCTCTCTCTCTCTCTCTCTCTCTCTCTCTCTCTCTCTCTCTCTCTCTCTCTCTCTCTCTCTCTCTCTCTCTCTCTCAGGGGTAAGATAATACAGAGGGGATGGCCGGGACATTTCCACTTCTTCCTCCTGATTGAAAATTTTACCAGATGCTTCTCTTGTACGGCTCCCTAACTTAAACCAGCCACTTGCACTCACTTAGATATTTACGTTATGCTTCTTCCTTGTTTGCCTCTCCTGTATGCCTGCCTTTCTTACGCCACATATTTTAACTTACTTATTTTATGCTGTGTAAGTTGAGTCTTGCTTGCCTCTCCTGTATGCCTGCCTTTCTTACGCCACATATTTTAACTTACTTATTTTATGCTGTTTAAGTTAAGTGTCTTGTTTGCTTCTTTTGTACGCCTGTCTTTCTTACGCCACATATTTTAACTTACTTGTTTTATGCTGTTTAAGTTGTTTTGTTTGCCTCTCTTGTACGCTTACCTTGACTTACTTATTTTATGCTGTTTAAAGTTGTGTTGTTTCCTTTATTTGCATCTTGAGATTTTTGTTTTTGTTTGTTTGTTTCTTTACTGTTTATCCTTCCTACTGTTCTCAATTACCCTTTATTTTCTTATCTTTTCACTATTTTTAATCTTTAATTTATTTTATTTTCCTTCATCTCTTCCACTTATTGTTTGTTTTTTCCTTATTTGCCATCTCGAAACTTTACCTTTGTTTATAAATCCTTCACTGTGGCTTCCCTGTCATTCATCTTTTTCTGTATTTACGTAACTATTCACTCTATCTTAATTCACCAACTTGTACTAACTTATACACTCACAGGTAATGCTTCTTTTTTGCTTAATTTGTACCACTTACTTGTACTTGTTATTGTATACTTGTGTGATGTTATTTCTTGCTTCTTGTGTACGACTGTTAACTGAATTGGTGGGTTGTTTGACTGACTGACTGACAAGCTGACCACGAATCTTAAGTGACATCATCTACTTGTTCTTATTTATATACATACGTCATTATTCTTGTGTCTTTTATACGCTTACTTAACCCACACCAGTTGCTTCTTCGTCCATATTTAACTCTCTTGCTTTGTCACTTATTTTCCTCTTTTGTGTGTCTGCTAACTTACTCCTATTTGCCAATCTACTTGTTCTTATTTATATACATACGTCATTATTCTTGTGTCTTTTATACGCTTACTTAACCCACACCTGTTACTTCTTCGTCCATATTTAACTCTCTTGCTTTGTCACTTATTTTCCTCTTTTGTGTGTCTGCTAACTTACTCCTATTTGCCAATCTACTTGTTCTGTCTTTTATACGCTTACTTAACCCACACCTGTTACTTCTTCGTCCATATTTAACTCTCTTGCTTTGTCACTTATTTTCCTCTTTTGTGTGTCTGCTAACTTACTCCTATTTGCCAATTTCACTTACTTATCTGCATATTTTGTTCGTTTGATCAACTTCCACCTCCTGTTCTTGCTTATTAAACATATTTTCTTAATTGTTTTTTATCCATATCTTTCGTTTGAGCGTCTCTCATACTTACAAATTTTACTTATGTTCTGCTTCATGTCATTTATTGGGTTGCTTTACTTGTATACTTACGCGCGCACTTATCTTTCATCAACAATAAGTTTATTCATTACTCGTTTATCTAACTTGCCATATTCCCTTTGTTTATTTACTTATTTCCACAGCATAAGATGCCATCATGTATAACAACTCAAAACAATAAAAAAAATCAATACACAGACCATGAACAAATGCCCTAAAAAGAACATAAAAAAATACGAGTAAACATGTGTTATTCAGCTGAGAAAAAAGTAGAAATTAGGAAATTGCAGAAAAATAGTCTGATAAGTAAACATAAATCTAAAAAACACAAATAAAAAATAAAACCACAAACAAACAAACAGGAATAATTGGATGACTGGAAAGAAAATACGAAACAAGAAAAAATGAATCCTAATATTCTTTCCTCATACTTTTTCACATTTACGTAAATAACAAAACAAGACGATGACTCCTACTTACTTTTCCCACACTTACTTTTTTATTTACTTATCCATGTTTACGTAAAGAGGCGAGTAAATTCGGGGAAACAAATGAATACACGCTATTATTTTTTTCCTCTTCTTTTTCCTTTCTTTGGGTCCAATATAGCGGCGGTTGTATTTCAGGTGTAAATAATGGCATTAATTTTGTTGTAAAGGTTTATAATGTCATTGTATGAGGAGGAGGAGGAGGAGGAGGAGGAGGAAGGGGACGAGAAGGAGGGGGAGTAGGAGGAGGAAGACAGGGCGAGAAAGACGAGGAGGAGGAAGAGCTGGAAGAGAAGGAGGAGGAGGAGGGGGAGGAGGAGGAAAAATAAGGAGCAAGACGACGAGGAAGAGAAGAAAGACAAGAACAAGGATGAGAGGACGAGAACGAGGAGGAGGACGAGGACGAAGAGGAGGAGGAGGAGGAGGAGGAGGAGGAGGAGGAGGAAAAGGCGAAGCACAGTAGGAAACAAGACAGCAAGAGAGAAAACAAATCCTTAAAAACAAATAAAAACAATCGAAGTGAGAAATTCCTAAAAAGAAAATAACGAAAGAGGAAAAATTACGACATAACAGGAAAAAGAAAATGCGAATGAGATGTAAAATAAAGGGAAAAAAGTATAAATGAGTGGAAAAAACATGTAAAAAAAAAATATTAGAACAGACAAACAGACAGACAGACAACAGAGATACATAGAAAAACACATAATAATAATAATAATAATAATAATAATAATAATAATAATAATAATAATAATAATAATAATAATAATAATAATAATAATTAGACTGAGGAGATAATTATGGAGAGAAGGAAAGAAGGACAGGAAGGAAGGAGCGTCAGGAGGGATGGTAGGAGGGAGGGAGGAAAGGAGGGGGAGAGGGATGGAGGGATGGAGAGAAGGAAGGAAGTGCGGAGGTGTGACTACCTTTCTGAGTGTTGCAAATAATTCACACTCAGGCAGCACCGGCAGGTAATGAATTAATTCCGATGAATATTAAACATTTTTGTGCTGTGTGAGAGAGAGAGAGAGAGAGAGAGCACACACTAACAGACATACAGACACAGACGGATGATATGACCCGCCCTACACTGCTCAGCCCCATCACGATAACTCACCTCACCTGCGCACACCTGCCTGGAGAGCCCCTACAGGTGTGTCGGCAGAGATTAATTACAAGCTCATGACACTGACTGGAAGGCTCTTATGTCAATACTATAACTACTACTACTACTACTACTACTAGGACGCGGAGGAAGAAAACGATGAAGAACACTAAGAGAAGAAGAGTAAAAAGAATAAAACGGACAAAAGGGACAGACAAAAAAATGAAATGTACAGAAAAAGTGAAAAAAATTAAAGAAATATTAAAACTGCACTCTTCCTATGTGAGCGAAAGTTGTTTATTCACATGTTCCAAGCGTGTTGTTCTCTATAGCATCGTCAACAAGTGGCAGCAATCTTTTCATGATGTTTAATCGGTAGACTTAGTGAATGTATCTACAGTCTAAAGTATCAGAGTTTCCCCTTTAATATACAAAACGAAGGGAAGAAAACGAGGAATATTTTGTGGGTTTTTTCGTTTTTTTTTTTTTCCTTCTTTATATACATCATTTCCTCCTCTTCTCCTCCTCCTCCTTCTTCTTCTTCTTCTTCTTCTTCTTCTTCTTCTTCTTCTTCTTCTTCTTCTTCTTCTTCTTCTTCCTCTTCTTCTTCTTCTTATTATTATTATTTTGCTTCTCCTTTTTCTCTTCTTCTTTTCTCTCCCTCTCCCCTATTTCTTCTTCATCTTCTTTTTCTTCTTCTTCTTCTTCTTCTTTCTCCTTCTCCTCCTCCTCCTCCAAGCTCTAGAAGTCGATCCCCAAACACATTTTCTTTACACTTTTTCATGATCTTTCTCTTTAACATACATTCCTTACCCTTCATCTTCTTTCCTCCTCTTTCCTCACTAACCTTCATCCTCTACTCCTCCTCCTCTACCTCATACTCCCTCCTTATACTCCCTCTCCTCGATTTTCCTTACCCTTCTTCCTTACATCTTTCTCCCTTTCACCCTTTCTCACTCATCTCCTCCATTTTCGACCTCATTTCTTCTTATCCTCTCTCTCTCTCTCTCTCTCTTCTTCCCCTCTTTTCTCCTCTCCCTCATCATCCTCATTCTCCAACCTTCCTCTTCACTTTCACCAATACGATATTCTTCTTCTTCCTCCTCCTCCTCCTCCTCCTCCTCCTCCTCCTCCTCCTCCTCCTCCTCCTCCTCCTCCACCTCCTCCTCCTCCATCACAAATCTTCCTTCGTCTCCCTGTACCTAAACTCCTCCACCTCGTAACTCAACCTCCCCCACTAAAATCTCCTCCTCCTCCTCCTCCTCCTCCTCCTCCTCTTCCTACTCTTCCTCCTTTATCACACATCTCCCTTCGTCTGCCTCTATCTCAACTCTTTCCACCTCCTCCCTCAACAACCTCCCCCACTAAAATATCCTCCTCCTCCTCTTCCTCCTCCTCCTATTCTTCCTCCTCTATCACACATCTCCCTTCGTCTGCCTCTATCTCAACTCTTTCCACCTCCTCCCTCAACAACCTCCCCCACTAAAATCTCCTCCTCCTCCTCCTCCTCCGTCACCCCTCACCGCCCGTCGAAGGCAGGGTGTTAAAGCTGCAGTGTGTCCCAAGCGTCTCGCCGCGCGCTTGTATATATCGATCGATTTATACATCACCTCACCTGCCTCGCCTCTCCTATACACCTGAGAATACACAACAAGCAAACATGTATAGATAAGTCTGTGCTGATCAATTCATACAAGTACCTGAGCGTATTTACACCTGGTGGGCAAGCACAGGTAAGAATACACAGGTCAGTATGTTTATTGATCCGTGTATTCACTTTCACTTTGTATCCCCTTCCATTCACCTGGAGGAGTAAGTATGCACAGGTGAGTGATTTTGCTAGGTGATTAGAAGGTGTCTGAGCTAACATTTATTTTCTGTTCTTTTCTTTCTTTATATTGTGGTCCGTTCCTTGCTTGCTGCTTGTTTTGTTTTGTTTTGTTTTGTTTTCATTTTTAATTCTTCGACGTTTCAAGTATCATTCGTTCCTTTCTTACCTGTTTAATTTGACAGGTGGGTTTTTTTTTTACAGCAAAGGAGACAGTTCAAAGGCAAAAAAAAAAAGGAAACAGTAATGAAAAAAAAGCCCGCTACTCACTGCTTTGCCTAACGGTAACAATATCGGATTTATTTATTTTATTTACCTGATATCAAATTTTTAAGGCTTACTATGCTATTTTGGTTAGCGTCAAACATCAGTATATCGGTATATGTTTTTCCTTCTCAAGTATTAGTGGCTTAACAATATCTTAGTGCAGAATTTTTGTTGATTTAATTTCTTCTGAGATACTCGACTTATTTACGAGTAATTTGTTCTTCGTGTAAGGTTCTTCATACTTATTTTCCCTCAAGAGTTCAAAGTGACAAACGGGTGAGTGGTTTCATGTGTCAGTTTATCATATCACTCTAGCTAAATTTGTGACCAGTCTTGTGCCAGTCTTGTTTGCGCCACGTGTATTAGAGGAATATCTTTACCTTTCTTCCTCGGGGGGGCGGGGCGGGGGGGGACAGGCGGGTTTGATACATTTACTTCGCCCAGGTCAGAGATAGCAAGCCTGACATACTCTCTCCTCGTGTATTTGTGGGTTGTCTCTTGTTTTGCCTCCACGGTTCGGTTGACAGGCAGGTTTCTGATCCATTTACTTCGGCCACGATAAAGATAGAATGTGAGACTAATTTCCCTCTTGTGTACATAGACTGTCTCTGTTTTAATTTGCGTCTTATACATTAGTGGATTCCCTCTGTTTTGCCTCCGTAATTTAGGAGACACATGAGTTTGGTACATTTCCATGAGTCATTTTTTTTTACAGCAAAGGAGACAGATCAAGGGATTAAAAAAATATAATGAAAAAATACCGCTACTCACTGCCCCTACATAGTTCCTGGAATGAAATGAAGGTTGTATAATTAAACTCTTTCCTGGATCATTATTTGTCCGTGGCTTTCATTTAAAAATATATCATGGAAGACTAATTTGTCTCTCTTGCATTGGTGGTTTATCTCTGTTTTCCCTCCACAGGTCAGGTGAGAGGTGGAGACATTTGCCATGATTAGTTTTAAGAGGTAGCAAGCAAGACATTTCCTTTCGTGTATTGGTGAATTCTCTCTCTCTCTCTCTCTCTCTCTCTCTCTCTCTCTCTCTCTCTCTCTCTCTCTCTCTCTCTCTCTCTCTCTCTCTCTCTCTCTCTCTCTCTCTCTCTCTCTCTCTCTCTCTCTCTCTCTCTCTCTCTCTCTCTCTCTCTCTCTCTCTCTCCATAGTGCATATAACAGGTGACTTTCAATTACATTCCCCTCGACTAGTTTAAAGATAGCACACAATACTTAGTTGCTTCACGTTTATTGGTCTGTTATCTTTATCCCCCCCCCGAGTTGAGGCGACGCGCGGGTTTCTGATACAAGAGACGCCTGACGTACGACCCTCTCCGTCTTGGCTTCAGCGATAGACGAGAAGCGTTTACATATATAAGGTTTTTGTCGTGTTGGTGTCCGCGCTCAGAGCTAACCTGCCACACCCTGTTATCTCTCTCTCTCTCTCTCTCTCTCTCTCTCTCTCTCTCTCTCTCTCTCTCTCTCTCTCTCTCTCTCTCTCTCTCTCTCTCTCTCTCTCTCTCTCTCTCTCTCCAGCAAAGGTACGAACGGGTACGACGGACTAATCAACTTATATTCCAGGTGTTCTGTTCCCTGTGTCTTGATTTGAACAGGTATCGGCCATTCAGGTAAGTTATTGAAAGGTTATAAAAAAAGGTGGTGGTGGTGATGGTGGTGGTGATAGTGGTGGTGGTGATAGTGGTGGTGGTGGTGGTGGTTAGTTTTCCCTCCAGTTACCTTCTAATACTTTTTTCCTCACTTTTTTTCTCTCCACACGTCTATTCTTCTTCCCTCTTGAGATATTTCCTTTCCTTCCTTTCTCCTCTTAATTAGTCGCCTCTCCTTGTCTCCTCTTTAAAGCTTCCTACCTATTTCGTTCTTATCTTTTTTTTTTTGTGCTTATCGTTCGCCTGTTTAACCTTCTCGTCCTTCCTTTGTTTCTTCTTCGTTCTTCTTCGCCTCTCCTTGTCTCCTCTTTAAAGCTTCCTACCTATTTTGTTTTTCTCTTTTTTAATCTTTTTCTTTTTATTTATCGTTCGTCTGTTTAACCTTTTCGTCCTTCCTTTGTTTCTTCTTCGTTGCTTCCCTCGCCAACTTTTCTCTCTCTTTGGTTCTACATCTGGTTCTTTTCTCTCTCTTTCTTTACCTTCTTTTCAAACTTTTCCTCCCTTCCCCTCTCCCTCCCTCCCTCGCGAACTTCCTTCCTCCCTTCGATCCTCCTCCTCTTGAAAACTCTCTCTCTCTCTCTCTCTCTCTCTCTCTCTCTCTCTCTCTCTCTCTCTCTCTCTCTCTCTCTCTCTCTCTCTCTCTCTCTCTCTCTCTCTCTCTCTCTCTCTCTCTCTCTCTCTCCCACCTCTCCCTCACCCTCCTTCTTTCCTTCCTCCTCCTATTCTCCTTTCTTCTCCCTCCCCTCCCCTCTCCCCGCCTCCCTTGACCCCCGAATCGCTCCAGGCTGTAAAAATGTTCAATTCTCTTTTTGTTCCGAGTCTTAATGGAGAGAATACCCCGAGGACGAGCAATTAATCACGAAACCAATAATGTGACATGCAGAGTTCCAGGCCGGCGTTCCTCAGGGCCCCGCGATGGCTGTGTGTGTGTGTGTGTGTGTGTGTGTGTGTGTGTGTGTGTGTGTGTGTGTGTGTGTGTGTGTCCTTGCTGCGTCCTTGTCTGCCCTGGTTGTTGTTGTTGTTGTTGTTGTTGTTGTGGTAGTGGTGGTCTGTTCTTGTTCGGTTTGATGAGGAAAATGAACGCGTTGGGTGAGGTTGATTTTTTGCTGTTTTTTTCTTTTAATTTTTCTTCTTTTTATTTCTTATTATTTATCATTACTTTATTTATTGTTTCTATTACTTTTTTTCTATTTCTTTCATATCTGTTGTTATTTATATTATCTACTTTTTGTATTTCACTAATTAGTTGGCATTGAATTTTGTCCTTTCCTTACTTTTGTGTTCCTGTTTTGTCTTCATGTACATTATTTTCTTCTTCTCTTGTTTTACTTTCTAATTCATATCTATTCATTTTTTACTATTTTTCCTGTTACTGTTTTGCCTTGCTGTGTAGAGCCCGTGAACGTGCTGGGGCTGAGGTTAAGAGGCGTACAGCATTCTCTTCTTTGGTTATATGCTGTCCTTGTTCTGTTCCTTAAGGGGGGGTTGCCTTAAAATCTAAACATATACATTTACTTATTCTTGAGATGAATAAATAAGAGTTAGGATTTTGTTTTAAGTTAGGGGAAGCTAGTAAAGAGAAGAACAATGGTTTAATGGAAGAGGTACTGAAAGAAAATGGGGTTAGCGTTGCCGGGGATAAGTTTAAGGGGGGCTACTCTAAAATTAAGGGAAGTAGGTTCAGGGTTGCCTTAAGGAGTGTGGAACTTTCATTTTTGCATTCTATTTTCATGGTTTCTTTCAATTTTCTCTGATCTTTGCAATATTCCTTTTATTTTCTACTACACTTGTTTTCTCTGTTCCAAAAAAAAAAATTCAAGGAGTGGGTATAAAACTTTGATATTTGGTCTTTGCATTTTTTTTTCTTTTCATATCATTGAGTGCATATCCCTTTTGTTTGCGTCATCCAGAATTTAAACATGACATGGATGATACTCTTTTCTACATTACAATTTTATCTTTGTTTTCCGTCGTAATAAGCATCGGATGAGCCTTTGCCCATTCTTCTTTCTTTTTTTATAATCTCCACTTCCCATGAAAAGGAATAATAATAGCTCTCCCTCTTCTTTTCCTCGCTTTTTCTTTCTTTCAATGCAACGGGATGAGCCCTTGTAAGTCCCTTCCTTTTATTTTCTCCTACTTTTGCAATGGAGGAAAGTGGGCAAGCGATCAATTGAGTTCTTTGCAGCGTTGCCAAACTGTCGTACTTTGAAGTGCTTTTATAATTTTTAGGCTCCAAGACTGTCGTAACCACATAAATAACGATAGAAATTTAAAGTTATCGTTAAAACTGTTAAATATTGATCATTTTCGTTTTTTTCTGGTAAATTTATTGCTCAGAAACTACGAAAATGCAATGCGCTGAGTACGATAATTTGCCAACGTTGGTTCTTTGTCTTTCTTTTTCTTCCTTTCTTTTTTCTTTCATCTTTGTCTGTCTGTTGTGTGATGGTAAAAGAAAATGGGTAAGTCTTAGTATTTTCTTCTTTCTTATCCTGGTTTTCTTTTCTCATCCTCCTCCTCCTACTTTTCCTGTTTATGTTTCCTATTTCTCCTTCTACTCTTCCTCCTTTTTTTTTCTCTCCTACTGCTCCTCTTGGCTCCTGTTTCTCTACATCCTCCTCCTCCTCCTCCTGCTCTTCGTCCTCCTTTAAGTCTCCAGTACTACAGAATACAAGTTTTAGTATTTTTCTTATTTCCTTACTGCTTATTTCTTTACAGTTGTGTTTTTTTCCAAGTTTGTCCTCACCGTCATGTTTATCCTGTTTTTTTTCATGGCGATCTTTTCTTAACGTTTTCCTTCCTCTTCTTTTCATCCTCCTTTGTCATCTTTCTTTTCATATCTATTTATTGTTTCCTTTATTTTCCATCCTTTCATCATTCCTCTGTTTCCTTATTACGTCTTCCATTTTTTCTCCTATTATCTTCCTCTTTCCTTTCTTCTACTTTTTCTTCGTTTTCCTTTATACAGGTGTTAGTAGATGGTGATGTTGTGTTCTCTTGCATATTTTTCTTTCTATTTTTCTACTCGACTCATTAAGGAAAGACCCATTTTTTCCGTCTCTCTCTTTCACTCTTTTCTTACTTCGTCTTTCTTTAATTTACTCTGATTTGCTGTTGTTGCAGTTGTATTCTTTCTTTTCTTTTTATTGGTGTTATTTTTATATTTTCATTCTTCTCACTATTTCCTCCCTCCTTCCGTTTTTTTCCCCTTCCATTATAGTGTGTGTGTGTGTGTGTGTGTGTGTGTGTGTGTGTGTGTGTGTGTGAGTACGTACTTGCGTGCATGCGTGAATGGGTGCGTATAAAAAAAATAATAAAAAGAATAAACAAACAAGAAAATAACCAAAAAA
Source organism: Eriocheir sinensis (assembly GCF_024679095.1). Classification (NCBI taxonomy): domain Eukaryota; kingdom Metazoa; phylum Arthropoda; class Malacostraca; order Decapoda; family Varunidae; genus Eriocheir; species Eriocheir sinensis. The sequence continues at coordinate 4,058,656 of NC_066558.1, forward strand.
TAAAAACAAAAAGAAAGTGGTCAGAGAAGGAGGAGGAAAAAGAGGGACGAGGAGGAGGAGGAGGGGAAGGAGAAGGAAGAGGGAGAGGGTCTAGGAGGAGGAATGAAAGGTACCAGGAGGAGGAGGAGGAGGAGGGACAGGGTATACCACCAGGAGGAGGAGGAGGAGGAGGAGTGGATTAAACGTGCTCGCATGAAAACTCGGGAGAGGAGAGGGAATTATGGAAAATGGCGTATACGTTACCCTTGCTAAACATTACTTGCAGGGAACATCGCGGAACATTAAATCTGTCAAAAACATCTTTACGACACGCGGAGTTTAATCCCGTGTTAATGCCCCTGCGAACATAACCACTGCTTTACCGTGTTGCTGAATATCCGTGTGTGAACTGCCTCTGCTACGGGATAAGGGGCGAGGGTGAGCTAAGGGGAGGTAACAGAAGGTAAAGTAAGGGTGAGGTGAGGGGTGATGGTGCTGGTGGTGCTGGTAGGTGGTAAGGAATGATGAGGTAAGGGGTGGTGGTGGTGTTGGTAGATAGGTGGGATGTGATGGTGGTATGGTGATAGAGATAATGGGTGTTGATGAAGGGGTGGAATTAAGGGGTGTTAGTAACTGATAGAGAAATAAATGGGGCTTATAAGTAATGGATGGGGGTCGTGATGGTTTTGGTGAGTAAGGGGTTACGTGGAAGTTATGGTGGAGGTTTAGTATGGGGTGGAAATGGGTACTTGTTCATAATGGAAGGGGGAAGGTAAAAGGGTTGGGGTGATAGATGGATGTATGGGGGAGTTAGAGGAAGAGAGAAGAAGAGAGGAAGGGAAAAAAACGAGAGGGAAAGATGAGGAAGGAGAGGGGGGGGGAAAAAGGGAAGAGAGAGAGGGAGAAGAGGTGAAGGGCCGCGATACCCTCTCTCTCTCTCTCTCTCTCTCTCTCTCTCTCTCTCCTTTGCAACAGTGGGAAAAATAAATACGTTGTGTGTGCGTGAATTACCTTGGAATAATGACACCTTGTTTATCTACCTGTGTGTGTGTGTGTGTGTGTGAGAGAGAGAGAGAGAGAGAGAGAGAGAGAGAAATCTTACAACCCTTGATTTCTACTTCAGTTTATTTATCTTACCTGCTAACATTACCGTGATGAGAGGAGATCAAGCACGCACGCACACACACACACACACACACACACACACACACACACACACACACACTGACGGACCACCACAATGGGCGACCGAGAATTCCTCAAAACAAATGACAAAGTTTTAATGTATTCTGATGTGAAGCAGGAAAGTACATCCCCCCCTATTCCCCCTATCCCCTCCCCTCCCCCCCTTTCATCTCCTCTTCACTTCTTCCCCTTTTGTTTCCTCCTTCTCCCTCCTCCCCCATTCTCTCCCTATTTGTTCCTATTTCCTATTTCATTTTCTTTCATTTCATCCGACTCTTTCCTTCCTTTCCATTTCTCACTCCCTCCCTCTTTTCCCCTCTATGCCTCGTTCAAAACAAGTAACATTTCAACATCTTAACAGTTACTCTACGTTCGTCAATCTTCCTCCTCCTCCTTCTCCTCCTCCTCCTCCTTTACCATTATTTTCATTTTCTTTAATATGACGCCTTCCCTCTTTTCTTTTTATACTTCTTTCAAGACACGTAACATGTCCTCATCTTATCAGCTATCTTACGTTCTTTCTCCTCCTCCTCCTCCTCCTCCTTCTCCTCCTGCAGGTACAAAATCACGCCGTAACGAGCACCTGTGAACGAGTTATTATGTATCATTAAACTATCTCTCTCGACAGGTAAGGTGCGCGCGCAGACGCCTCCGCGGCTGGGAGATGCTTAATGAGCTCAACACCTGCACACACCTTGCCTCACCTGTCCGGGCCGCCCAATCAAGAAGTTTTAGTGCACCTGTGACGTGTGTGTGTGTGTGTGTGTGTGTGTGTGTGTGTGTGTGTGTGTGTGTGTGTGTGTGTGTGTGTGTTTCTTTTCCTCCTATCTTGAGTTTTCCTTCTGTCTGTACATATAGTGGTTTGTCTGTCTGTCTGTCTCTCAGTTAATGTCTTTGTCTGCCTTTGTTTGTGCCATTAAAATATTTAACTGCAACTGTGTGTGTGTGTGTGTGTGTGTGTGTGTGTGTGTGTGTGTGTGTGTGTGTGTGTGTGTGTGTGTGTGTACCACGTGATCAGTGTATTCCAGTCCAGCTGTGCGTGTACGTGGAAGGCATGTATGTCGGTTTTGAAACTTGGTCTGTGTGTACGACTAAGCGCACACACACACACACACACACACACACACACACACACACACACACACACACACACACACGTGGATGCTCTGGATTCCGCCGACATAGCAAGGAAACTACTGTGCTTCCTTTCCTCCTCCTCCTCCTCCTCCTCCTCCGCCTCCTCCTTCTGCTCTTCCACCTCCAACGTTTATTCACTTCCTTCCTACTCTTATTGTAACTCTCCTCCTCCTCCTCCTCCTCCTCGTTCTAACATCCTAGACGAGAAATATAATGAAAGTGATCCTAAGCATAATTGGATTGACTCATTAATTATCTTCCGCCAGTTTTTCCATCAAGGGAGGGACGCGGCTGATAGATACATGCATTGGCAGGTGCAGACGGACAGGTAGACAGGTGGGCACGTGACCCTCGACAGGTAAAAAGGATAAGCTAATTTTTTGAGGATTTTCCGCAGAATTAATGGATTTCTAATTAGGCTGTCATACTTTGCATATCTAATGTCAATATTTTATACAGGCTGATGCGGTATTCTCTCTCTCTCTCTCTCTCTCTCTCTCTCTCTCTCTCTCTCTCTCTCTTACCCATTTTTTTTATTTCCCTTCTCTTTTTCCGTTCTTTTACAACTCATTCGTCTCCTTTCTCTTCTTCCTTTATCCAATTCTTTCTATATAAACTCTCTCTCTCTCTCTCTCTCTCTCTCTCTCCACATCCTAGTGACGCCTGTCAACTCCACCCTTCCTCCTTCCCTCACCTGCTCCTTCCATCCTTCTCTCACCCGTCACTCCTGCAACACAGTCCCTCCCTTCCCTCCTTTCCTCCTTCCTCCATCTTCCCTCCACCATTCCTCCCCTCCTGCACCGCCTCCTTCTGCTATCTCATTACCATACCTCACTCCACCTCCCCCGCCACGACCACCACCTCCTTCCCTCCACTTCCCTCCGGAGCGTCGTGATCTGGCAGGTGGAGGGAAGGGAGGGAAGGGATGCAGGTGATTGATCTGCTCCACCAGCCAATCACAGCTCGTCTCCGCGACCTAGTTTCTCGCAGCCCCGTTAAAAAGGCGTGATTGGGTTGCGTGGTCCAATCGGCGAGTATTGACAGCCGCGCCTCGCCTCCCGCCGGCCAATAGGAGGACCGATCAGCGGGTATCGACCACTGACAGAGCCGATCGGTTTCCAATACACCAATAAGAGGATGGGGCGGCGAGGGTACGAGAGGAGGAGAGGATGCCAGCCCGCGCCAGACACTCCCACGCCCACGTACACCCACCCACACACGCACGCACTCCCTCACACTCACTCCCTGACACTCGTTCTTTATACTCGTCTCAGTCACACTAACTTACACTCACTCCGCCACACTCTTACATTCCACACACACACACACACACACAAGCATCCACATCCACCCACGCACATTCTTCCTTTCCGATAGTAGTGTGGTAGTTTGCGGTGGTGGTGAAGGTGGAGATGGGTGGAAAGATAGTGGAAGTGGTAGTGATGGCAACAGTAGTAGTAGTAGTAGTAGTAGTGGTGATGGTGGTGGTGAAGGACTGCGCAGGACTTCTAGAGGTGGTGGTGGAGAAGGTGGTGGTGGTGGTGGTGGAGGGAGAGGGAGAGGGAGAGGGGTGGAGGGGAGTGACCGCTGTCTCCGGGTCGTTTCACAAAGCATCGTTCGTCTCACCGTCACTCGCGTCGCTTCGTAAAACACAGAAGCGGCGAACACGGATGAAAGTCGCGAAAAATGACCGATACACCACCTCCTCCTCCTCCGCCTCCTCCTCCTCCTCCTGCTCTTGCTCTTCTCTTCCTCCTGTTCCTCTAGTTCACTTTCACTCCGTTTCTGCTATCACACCTCATCCTCTTCCGTCTCTCTCTCTCTCTCTCTCTCTCTCTCTCTCTCTCTCTCTCTCTCTCTCTCTCTCTTATGGTTTCTTGGTATTTATCGATTCTCATCCTTATTCTGTTCTCTTTCAAGGTTGATAAGTCTCTCTCTCTCTCTCTCTCTTACCCGTTCTCAATCTTTTCTTTTGCGTCTTTCTCCTCTTTCCTCTCTTCCGTTCTTCGCTTCTTTTTTCTTTTCTATTTTTTTATATAAAACCGTAAAACAAGAAAAAAACAGGTAACAAATATGGAAATAATGACACACAGAATAGAATGAACGAAATGAAGATACTGACAAAACACAAAATCAAGAGAAATATCGCATTACATTAAGTAGCAAAGCGATAATTTAACTCGAAAGTAAACAGAATGAATAAAAAAGAAACATGACAAATCTGATACCAAAAAAAGTGGAACTACAAAAAGATGAACCGAAATCTAACTGTAGCCAACAATATATAATGACAGAGGAAAGAAAAAAAGACATCATAAAACATACAAATAAAAACAAAACCATGTAAACGAAACCAACAACAAAGTGAAAAAAAAAGACCAAACAAAATAACAAACAAACGAAACAAGAGAAACAAAACCTTACATATTTAAACAAGAGGGAAGACAGAAACCAGAGACTGAAACCGAACAAACATTGCCAATACACAAACAATGAGAAACCATACAAAGAAAACCAAAACAAACACCAAACTCACCACAAACCAGAGACCAAACAAACGCCAATTACAAAACATAAACAAAACAGACACCAGATAGAAACCAGACCCAGAGAGAACGAGACAAAGAGAAACCAAACACAGTCGAAACCATACAAAGAAAACCAAAAACACACATCAAACTCACCACAAACCAGAGACCAAACAAATATCAATTACAAAACATAAACAAAACAGACACCAAGCAGAAACCAGACCAGTAGAGAACGAGACAGAAACCGCGTAGAAACCCGAGCCAAGGAGGTTTCAGCAGCCGCCTCCAGACCGTCCCTTAAAGCAAGAGGCGAATCAATACGTCAGATGTGTGTGTGTGTGTGTGTGTGTGTGTGTGTGTGTGTGTGTGTGTGTATAGATGCAAGTATGTATGTATGTATGTGTGTTTGTGCCTCCGTGTGTGTGTGTGTGTGTGTGTGTGTGTGTGTGTGTGTGTGTGTAGATGCAAGTATGTATGTATGTATGTGTGTTTGTGCCTCCGTGTGTGTGTGTGTGTGTGTGTGTGTGTGTGTGTGTTCCTAACTTTTAAGTAGTCCTTACCGCGACTTTACGCAAAATTTTCCGCGCGATGAACACGGAAAAATCTGTAATGTTTTGTGTTAGCTTTGTTTTGTTGTGTGTCTGCCATTGTTGTTATTATTGCTGTTACTGTTGTTGTTGTTGTTGTTGTTATTAGTAGTAATAGTAGTAGTAGTAGTAGTAGTAGTAGTGGTAGTAGTAGTAGTAGTAAGTGTTTTTTTTTTTTTGTTAGGAATGATAAATTATATACAACAACTTCTATACTAGACTACAATTACAACTGCAGTTATTCCTATTCATTGTTCTACTGCTACTACTACTACTACTACTACTACACTACAATTACAATTTAGCAGACAGCCGCGGGTTTAGGAGTAACACATTCATTCATTAATTTAAACTTTCGACAGCGGAACTTCATATCAACATCACGAAATAACAACATGAGGCGTCACTTTAAACACACACACACACACACACACAGCATTCACTCTCTCACTCACGCACGCACTCACTCACTCACTCACACTCATTTGCGGCGCACTCACTCTCTGCCTCCTCTCACACTCATCACACGCCAACCACACACAACCACACTTCATAAACCCTCCCCCCCTCTCCCTCTCCCAACATATCATACTCCCCATGCTTCACTCCCTCTCTCCCTCCCTCCCCTCTTCCTTGCTCACCTCACCTCACCTGCCCTCCCCGTCCTCCTCCCCCTTCCCCCCCTCCACACACCTGTCTCCTCCTCCGCTTTAAGCATTCAAACAACAGAAGGTGACCGGAAGTGGGAGTATTTATGCTGTCAGTATGTGCATTACTCAGGGGAAAAAGCGGCAATATTTACATGGTTATAGATAGAGAATAATTTGAGACACTTCCTGTAGGAGACGGCGAAGGAGGGACGGAGGGAAGAAGAGGAGGGGGGAACAGACGGATGGGGCGAGGAGGGTGAAATGGAGGAAACGAGTAAAGAGAAGAATGAAGAGGAAGAAAGAGGAAGAATAGGAGGAGAGAAGGAAAGCAGGAAACGAGAGAGAAAGGAAGTAGAAACCGATGGAGGAAATGAAAGGAAAGGAAAGATGAATGAGGGGTGAGGGAGGAAAGGAGGAGAGGAAGAGGGAAAGAGGAAAAGAGAGAAGGCAATGAGGAGCATGTATAAAAAGCAAAAAGAAGGAGCGAAGAAGAGGAAAAAAGAGGTTGAAAATATAAAAGAGGAAATATAGAAGAGGAGGAAATCAGAAAGGAGGAAAATAAGGTAGAAAACATAAATGAGAGAGAGGATAATAGGATGAGAGGAAGGAAGTGGATGGAGGGAAAGAAAGGAGGAGGAAAAGAGATAATTGATATAGGAGAAGAAGAGAGGAGATAAGAAGGGAAGAAGAAAGACAAGATGAAGAAAGAAATGAGAAATAAGAATAAGAAAAAGGGCAGAAAGAAGAGAAGAATGGAAGGAGAGAAGGAATGACAGGACACGAGGAGAGGAAGAAAGGAAGGAGGGAAGAAAATGAGGAGGAAAGAAATGAGAAAAGAGAATAAGAAAAAGGGCAGGAAGAAGAGAAGAATGGAAAGAGAGAAGGAAAGATTGGAGGCGAGGAGAGGAAGGAAGGAAGGAGGGAAGATGATAAGGAGGAAAAAAAATGATAAAAATAGAATAAGAAAAAGAGCAGGAAGATAAAGACAGGGGGCAAGGAGAGGAAGGAAGGAGGGAAGATGATAAGGAGGAAAGAAATGAGAAAGGAGAACAAGAAAAAGGGCAGGAAGAAAAGAAAGACAGGGGGTGAGGTGAGGAAGGAAGGAGGGAAGAAGATGAGGAAGAAGAAGAGGAGGAAGAGGAGACAGGGGGCGAGGAGAGGAAGGAAGGAGGGAAGAAGAAGAAGAGGAGGAAGAGGAGACAGGGGGCGAGGAGAGGAAGGAAGGAGGGAAGAAGAAGAAGAGGAGGAAGAGGAGGCAGGAGGCGAGGAAAGGAAGGAGGGAAGAAGATGAGGAAGAAGAAGAAAAAGAGGAGGAGGAAGAGGAGACAGGAGGCGAGGAAAGGAAGGAAGGAGGGAAGAAGATGAGGAAAAAGAAGAAGAGGAGGAGGAGGAAGAAGAGGAGGAGGAAGCGGGGCCCTGACTAAAAGAGGAACACAAGCCGGAAGCGATGAAGAGAATGAACGATTAAGTTCGTAATGTTACCGGATGGCGATTAACTCCTCCACTACATGCTGATAAGACTGATAAACCCGGATAATACATTGCCATTACTGACACTCCGCCCTTGCTGCTCCACGAGGGGGTGTCGAACCGTGGGACAACGTTATTAGGGGGGTATTATAATCGCGTACCATCACCCATGCCACGACAATTTTTAGCAGCTATTTTTTTATCCCGAGGAGACTGAGAGGTGAAAGCTGCCTGTTCCTATATTATTAACGTTGGGGGGGGGCGGAGAGAGGAAGGCAGGTGACAGGAAGTGGTTGACGTGTGTAATATTGACAGGTTAACGAGGCACAAGTAGACGGTAAAGAATTGCAACATGCGGAAAAAAGACACACACACACACACACACACACACACACACACACACACACACACACGAGGAAAGAAGGGGGAGAGGAGGAAATAAGCTAAAAAGGAAGGGAAGGGGAGGAGAGGAAGAAGAGACAGGAAGAAGAGGATAAAAAACAGAAAAGCAAGGAACGGGAGGAAGAGGAGAGGAAGGAGGATATGAGAGGAGAGGAAGAAGGAGAAAAGGAAAGGTGTGTGAGTGTGTGTGTGTGTGTGTGTGTGTGTGTGTGTGTGTGTGTGTGTGTGTGTGTGTGTGTGTGTGTGTGTGTGTGTGTGTGTGTGTGTGTGTGTGTGTGTGTGTGTGTGTGTGTGTGTGTCAGGCCGTGAGGGATGTACACACTTGTCTTAACTAATTAATCGTCAAAGGGACTCGTCTCGACTCTAAAAATCTTGTACAAATACTCGACTTTATCGCGACTTTTTTTTTTATTTGTTGTTCCTCTGCTCTCATGGATACAGAACAGGCATTTTCTTTCACCTTTATAAACAAAAAGTGATATACAGGAGGATGTTTTTTACTTTTATATATTGCAGTAAGTTTATTAATTTTCCACTGACACTGAAAATACCAATGTGATATTTTGTTTGGATTCCATTTTTTAGCCTTCTTCCCTTTGTTATCGCTATTCCCTTGTTATCTCTGTGTTCTGTTGCCAATGAGAGAAACATTTGTATTTGCACCTTTCTTCTTTTACCTGGCCTTACAATAACTGGGGTCTCTTTGATTTTTCTTTCCTTGTTACCTGGTTTTCTCTTCTCAATAACACGGATAAAAAGTATAAAAAATAAACAAGGCGAGTAGATCGTGAATCACTAAATCATTTCCCACGTAAAGCTTAAACACTCGTACACTTCATTCTGTAACTCAAAGTAACTTCCTCGCCAAACACACGAACACACACACAAAAACGAGGCGACGTGTTCTTGTTAGGCAAAACTATAGCAAAGAAAAAACGGTAGACGCAAAAAAAAAAACATTATATATATACTATGAACTGTATGACTTTACCTCCGCCTGCTTTTGGCAAGTTTAGCATTAAGAATTAATCTGATTTCCAACAGTTAAAAGTCCAGATGCAAAAAAAAGTTGTCGAGTAATTGAATGAAGCAGAGGTGTGTTAGGCGTGCACACCTGAGCGAGGCAGATGTGAGGAGGGGGGGGGGGTGAGATGGGAAAGGGAGGTAGAAGAAAGGGATGAAAGAGGAAGGAGTGGTGTTGAAGGGAATGGAGAAGATAGGGGTAGGATAGGAATGGGAAACGAGGAAGAAAGGAAAGGGTGTGATGAGGAAGAGGTAGGAAGAAGAAGGAAATTAAAGAAGAGATGGGAAAGAGAGGTAGAAGAAAGGAATAAAAGAGGAAGGTGTTGAAGGAAATAGAGAAGATAAGGATAGTATAGGAATGGAGAACGAGGAAGGAACGAAAGGGTGTGATGAGGAAGAGGGAAGAAAACGAAGGAAATTAAATAAGAGATGGGAAAGAAAGGAATAAAAAAGGAAGGTGTTGAAGGGAATGGAGAAGATGGGGGTAGGATAGGAATGGGGAACGAGGAAGAAAGGAAAGGGTGTGATGAGGAAGAGGTGGGAAGAAGAAGGAAATCAAAGAGGAAGGGTGCGCGCCTAAAAAGAGAATGGGGAGAAAAGGAAGGGAGAAAGATTTGTTTGGTCGAAGAGTGACGCAACAGAAAGGGAAAGTAGGAATCGTGATGAACATATTCCCACTCGGTCTCCACATCACACCTTCCCTTCCACCTCTCCACGTGACTCCACCTGTATCCCCTTTATCACCAACAATTGTCTCTCCATTCATCTCTCCATCTCTCTCCACCTTTTTCTCCACATCTTTATTTTCTTCCTCCAACACTAAATCTTTCTCAATCGTTAATTTTTCGCGTTCTCATCTTCTACCTCCATCTCTCCACCTGTCTCTTAAGCTTTCCTCCACCTGCCTTTCGAACCTTCCTCCACCTCAACATCCCCCCCCCCCCCCCCCACACACACACACCCCGAGCCGCTGCAGCCCTCCAGGAGTCACCTAATAATGGAGCTGTTCAGAAGCAATTTTCCCACATTAGAGACATGAGAATTAAGCATGGATTCTTAATCATAGAGAACGTTTCTCTCTCTCTCTCTCTCTCTCTCTCTCTCTCTCTCTCTCTCTCTCTCAACAATTAAACATATCAAAAGAATATATACGACTGATCCTTCGAAACACGTATGAAATTTTGAGTACAATTCATAGTAAACAAACAACAACAAAAAAAAAAAACTACTGAAAATATTATCGCGAATAAAACATTTGATAAGGAATATTAAGCATAATAATAAAGATGAAACTAAACAGATAAATGAATAAATGAGAGAGAGAGAGAGAGAGAGAGAGAGAGAGAGAGAGAGAGAGAGAGAGAGAGAGAGAGAGAGAGAGAGAGAGAGAGAGAGAGAGAGAGAGAGAGAGAGAGAGAGAGAGAGAGAGAGAGAGAGAGAGACAAAATAAATAAGAAATAGAAATGGTAAGAGAAAAAGCTGGAAAATAGCAAAAAAAAGGTCAAAAGGGATGTTTGAATATTCTTTGCACATGACGGAATAACTAAATAAAACTCATAAAACAATAAAAACAAGAGGAAGAGAGGAAGAAAAAAATGCAAAAATGGAAAATGTATAAACGTGTTCAACAAAAACATAAATATAAAAAAAGATAAATGAAAATAAGTAAGATAAATAAAGGTGGTAAAGTAACGAGAAAAGTAAACCATAATAAAGGGGAAAGAGGAAAGAGGAAAAAGGTAGAATATAGAGAAAGAAAGAGATGAAAGGAGCAGGGATGTAAAAAAAAGAAAGGAAAACAATGAAAAGAGTAAAGAAGTGAAACAAAGTGAATTAATAAAGAAAATGGAAAAGAGGGAAAGCAAAGTAATAATAATAATAATGATAGAAAAATAAGTATAGCGAAGAGTAAAAGAAATTAGGTAAATAAAAGAGAAAAAAGTCTGAGCAAAGGAAAAAAATACAATACAGAGGAAAAAAAAGTGAAACAAAGTAAAAATATAAGAAAAACACAAATAAACATAGAAAGAGGAAAGAAGTAAATCACAATAAGAATAAGATGTAGAGCGAAGTAAAAGAAATAAGGTAAATAAAAGGGGGAAAAAAAGTCAGAGCAAAGGAAAAAAAATTGACTGAAGAGAAAAAAAGTGAAACAAAGTAAAAAAAAAAAAATAGAAAGAGAAAATAAGTAACAAATAAAAAAAGAGAAAAATAAGTAAAACAAATAAGACAAAGCCGAAAGAAATGAAACAAAGCAAAAGAAAGAAAAAAAAATCCTCCGAGCAGTGATGGGCGACAGCGAGGAGGAGAGGCAAAGGGCGAATAATTATAATCATTAGGAACCTTTTAACCAAATGTAAAACATGTATCAAATGACTCAACACAAGGCGGCGCGGCGAGACAGTGCCACGCCACGCCGGGCACGGAGGGCGGGAGGCACGGGGTTTTTTAAGGGTATTTTGGGCCTTGGTGACGAGTGGCTCTTGTGCTCTGCCTGTCGCTTGTCATGAGCCGCCCTAAGAGAATGTCGAGAGAGAGAGAGAGAGAGAGAGAGAGAGAGAGAGAGAGAGAGAGAGAGAGAGAGAGAGAGAGAGAGAGAGAGAGAGAGAGAGAGAGAGAGAGAGAGAGAGAGAGAGAGAGAGAGAGAGAGAGAGAGAGAGAGAGAGAGAGATACATACAGACACACACACAGACAGACAGACAGACAGACACACACACACACACACACACACACACACACACACACACACACACACACACACACACACACACACAGTTAGAGAAAGCCGCAGATACAGAGAGACAGACAGACACATATAAACAGACAGATAGACCGACACAGACTCAAACAGACAGGTAGACAGACTGGAACAAACGGGCATAAAAACACACAAACAGACAAGGGCAAAGAAAACGAAAGAGAACAAAAATAACACACACACACACACACACACACACACACACACACACACACACACACACACACACACACACACACACACACACACAAACAGTCGCATTACCCATTAGTCAAGCCTTTTTTATCTCTCACCCTCTTCTTTTTGGACATCTTGGAACCCTTTCTTGAACCTCCCACGCCCTCCTCTCCCCCCCTCCCCACCTTCTCTGTCTCTGGGGGCGCCGTCGCTGTGTTCTCGTGATAAAACAAAGACCAACATGAACAATGACAAAAAACAAAGACGGCCGCCGTGTACAGGGACGAGGAGGCGCTCACAATGACTTTCAGCGCGGGCAAGACTGAACCCAAATGGCCAACCTTCTCTGTCGGGTCATCATTATAATGGTGTTCTGGCCCCCGAGAGCCGGCGTGGGCGCAGAAGGGGGGGGTAGGGGGTATGGGGTGAAAGAGGGGAAGGGGGAGTGATAGGGTGTTGTGGTTATAGGGAAGAGGACGGTGGATGAGAAGGGGAGTGATGGGATAGGCAAGACAGGAAACAATTATAGAAGGGGAAATGGGGAGTGTGTATGGGGATGGCGGTGATGGGGAACGGGGAAGTAGATTGAGAGGGAGTGATAGAATAGAATAAAATAGTATAGAAGGGGAAGTAAACTGAAAAGAGAATAGAGAATAGAAGAGAATAGAAGAGAACAGAGGATATGGGGAAATTAATGGGAAAGAGGGGAAGGGGATAAGGGTGAGAGAGAGGGGAGTGAGAGGGGATAGTGGGAGTGGACTGAGAAGAGGGAGTGATAGGATGCAAAAGGATTTAAGGAAAGCAATAGAAAAGAGGGGAAGGGGAGTGGAGGAGAGAGTGGAAGGTAGTGGAATGATGACTTAGAGAGAAGGTAGGAGTGTCTGAAAAAGAGGCGTGATGTGATGACAGATACGGGGAGAGCAACAGAATGGAAAGGAATGAAGGAGATAAAAGGGAAAAGATAATGAGGAGAGGTAATGGATGGTAGGTAGGAAGGGAGAGGGTACGGAGGAAAGGGGTGACTAAGAGGAAAATGGGAGAGGGATGTGAGGTGGGAAATTCAAAGGGATGACAAAGGGAATGAAAGGGAAGAGAAAGGTGTAAGAAAAAGGGAAATAGCATAAATGAAAGGGGTTGATATTTTTAAAGGGTAAGATATAAGATGGCGAAGGAAAAGGATGAGAAATAACAGGGAAAAAAAAGAAAGGGAGAGGGGAAAAGGGGAGATAGAGGAATTCATGAAGGGGAAAAGGTTAAGGTAAGGAAAAGATGTAAGGAAAGGAAGGAAATGAGATGGAATAGAGGTGTGAAAAGGGAGAGGGAAAATGGGAGAAGAAAGGAATTCATGAAGGGAAAAAAGATTAAGGTAAGGAAAAGATGTATGGAAAGAAATGAAATGAAAGGGAATAGAGAAGTGAAAAGAATGTTACAGAAGACCGGATAAGGAACAGAGAATTAAAGAAAGAAAGATAAAAGAAAGGGAAGGGAAAAAAAGTGGAACGGAGGAATAAAAAAGGGATATAATGAAGAAAATGGAAGAAGAGGGTAAGGAGAAAAAAAAAGTGAAAGGCGAGAGAGAAAAGAAATACGACTGGAGAGAAAAGTTTGGAGGAGAGAATAAAAACAAACAGAATAAAGAAAGAGGATTAAGGCAGAATGGAGAATAGGAATGAAGGGAGGAGAGAAAAAAAGGAGGAAAGGAGAGAAAAAAAGAGAAGGGGAGAGGCGTGACTGAGGCTTTCCTTGGACGCTGCATCTTGTTCCTCTTGTTCCTCTTAAATCTAGCAGTCAGCGCTCTCCTACTGATTCCTCTTGCCCTCCTGCTGTCTGTCTCTTCATCCTGCACCCTTGTGTCTGTCTGTCTGTCTGTCTGTGTCTCTCTCCTACAGATAAACCTTAAAAATACAGCAAAAAAAAAGTAAACAAAATACAAGTTAATGAAATATAAGCAACACTAAAAACAGTTAAATAGGAACAGACAAACAGTAGCAAACAGGAGAGATAGATATACAGACAGACAGACAGATCAAACAGGCGTGGCAAACAGAGAGACAAACAGAGAGGGATTTGGGAAGGCAGGATCGACAGAGACGGAGAGAAGATCCACCAATTTGACAGAGGCGGTGGAAGGATTCTGTGAGGGGGGGGAGGGCAGGAGGAGGAGGAGGAGGAGGCAGGGAAGCGGAATTAGAATCCTCATCCAACACGCACAAAATACAATGACAAGCAAGTGTGATGAAATATAATGAAAGGGAAAGGAGGAGGAAGAGGTGGAGGAACAGGAGGAAGAGGAGGAGGAGGAGGAGAATTAAAAAGAAGGTATGAAGGTTTGGATATGACATGAGTAAGTAGAGGAGGAGGAGGAGGAGAGATAAAAAGAAAGGAAGAGAGTAAAAAGGATGAAAATAAGTATGAGTAAATGTGAACAAATTTACGAACACTTGGAGATGGGAAAGAGAGTGAACGAGAGTAGAGAGACGGAAACAGAGAAAGGAGTAAAGATGATAAAACTAAGGTGAGAAAGAGATATTGAGTTGCTGGAGAGCCTGAGAAAGATGAAGGTAGAGAACAGATGCTGGATGATGTGAGAATGACAGTAGGTGGGGATAGGTAAGGTGGTGGTGGTGGAGGGGTTGGGAGTGGAGGAAAAGGAGGACAGGTGCAAGTGGAGGGGAGTCAGGTTTGGTGGAGTGAAGTGATGAAAAGATGGATATTGGTGTTGGTGTTGGTGGTGGTGGTGGTGGAGAAATGGGAGAGTGAGGTGGTTGTGGTGGGGAGGGGAGGGGGAGGGTCGAGTGGAGCAAAAGAACCATTATCTAGGTGGAGGGGAAATGGGCATGACCTTGGGATATGGTGGAAGAGGTGGGGATGGATTGGGGCAGCGACTCAGGTGATGGGGGATGGAGGGGAGGGGGGAGGGAAGGACAGATGGAGAGGGACAGGGAAATAGGTGGAGGAGGGGGTAACAGGTGGGGAGGGAGAGGGGCAGTAACTAAGGTGGTGGAGGAGAACGAGGTGGAGAAGGTAGCGATGGGCAAGTGGAGAGGGGAGGGACAGGTAAGGGGAAAGGAGGGGGAAGGTGAGGGCAGGGGCAGCTGGTGGAGGGGAAAGGGTTGAGGGCTGGACATGTGGAAAGGTACAGGGACAGGGGCAAGGTGACATCGGTGGAGAGGGGGGGGGGGGGTGAGGGCAGGGCAGGGAGGGATGGGGTAGGGGAGGGGGGTGCGGGCAGGACAGGTGTCGCCAGGTGGTTATGAGGTGGCGGAGTCCCATGCATGTTTAAGCAGAGGCGCTGCCCTGCTGATTGCCGCCACGCGCTTGATAAGACAGGCGATGAATTTACCAGCGCCGCCCGCACACACACACACACACACACACACACACACACACACACACACACACACACAGGTACATACTCACATAGGCACACAATCACATACACTCATCACTACAACCATGCACATAAACACACTCATAGGCACACACACACACACACACACACACACACGTAGGCACACACACACATACACTCATCGCTACAAACATCATAAACACACACATATACACACGCACATACACCACTCGAGGGTGAAGTAGTATGCAGATATGAAGCATTTTTTTATGTAAGCTCACGACGTACACATAACACAAATACGTACACATTCTCATAACCGTACACACAAACAAGGACGTACATGAGCGAATCCCTGCAGTATTCACAAGAAAACGCCGAGACATACACATAAACAGAAATACGTACATATTCTCATAATCGTACACACACACACGAGCACGTACATGAGCGAATCCATTTTCACAAGTCATTAATATGTAGAAATGACGTACTTTTCAACGCAAGTTCATATCTGCATACATATAAACAAACAAGCACGAATGAACACTCTATGAATACATCCACACACAGCACTCAAACTATTCAGAAGTGTTTAGACAGTGTACTCGTCGATGGTAATAAAAAGAAAGGAAATAATATAAATAAATAGAAAGGGTTGGGAATTGATGAAAAAACGAGAGAGAGAGAGAGAGAGAGAGAGAGAGAGAGAGAGAGAGAGAGAGAGAGAGAGAGAGAGAGAGAGAGAGAGAGAGAGAGAGAGAGAGAGAGAGAGAGAGAGAGAGAGAGAGAGAGAGAGAGAGAGAGAGAGAGAGAGAGAGAGAGAGAGAGAGAGAATGGGAGGAATACTATTACAGGTACGAATGCTAACCAGCCGCTCGGCCGAGGAGGAGGCTGATGGGCAAATCATTAATTACGGTAATTATACACCTTGAGGGTCATTATGAGCCGGTAATTACAGGTGATGCAAATACGCCCAGGTAAGGCGGGCCGGCACGTGTAGGCTCGGCGCGGCCTCTCTTCCCCCCACCCATCTCTTCGGCCTACATAGAAATGGCAACCTGCCTATACACACACACACACACACACACTATACATACATAAGCAAGGTTTATTGTTTACATATATCCACACATCCGTATATGTCCATTGAATTTACATACTCAGCTGTACCTCCAGTGTTTGTATTCCGGCCAAAATCATACACGAAAACACTGGAGCGTAAAGAACCTAATATCGATCAGCAGCAGAATTAGTGTGGAGTGAGAATGAAATCAAACCGTAAAGCAATATAGAAGTGGATGAAGAAAGACTATGACAGGAGGAGGAGGAGGAGCAAGGGGAGGAAAATAAGCAGAGGAAGAAGAGAAAATCGAATATAAGGAAGATAAGTGTTCAAAAAAGAAGGAAGAGTATAAAGAGGAGAAAAAAAGAAGTTGCAGAAAGGAGAGGATGAATTAAACGAATTGAAGGAAGATGAAGTTACAGGAAGAGGAGGAGGAGGAACATAAGGAGGAGGAGGAGGAGGAGGAGGAGCCTAAGGAGGAGGAGTTATACAAAGGGTGGTGTCTCCCGGGCCGGGCTGTTCCCCTCAGAAGGTATGTACGTGTTGAAGGTGTATTAGCATTCATTAATTAGTGGCCCAGGTGTGGCACCCCCGCCCACGCCGACCTGTTGTGTTCACCTGGCCACGCGGAGGAGGAGGAGGAGGAGGAGGGGGAGGATCTGGGTAAAGGAAGGTGAACAAGAAAAAAAAAAAGGGAAAAGAAAAAAAAAAGAGGAAGGTCATCTGGTCTTGGGAGAAGAAGAAAAAGAAAAAAGGAGGAATAAGAGGAAGACGATGACTATGTGGAGGAGGAGGAGGAGGAGGAGGAGGACGATGAAGAGGAGAAGGAGCGGTATTGAAAGATAGATAACGATAACGATAATGATGAAAAACAACAAAAAAAACAAGAACAAGGAAGGCAAAAACAACAATAAAAAATAAAACAGGTAAAAGAAAGAAAAAAGTATGAAAGAACAATCCAAAAAAGAAGCAAAATAAAGTAAAACAAAACCACAAAACCACAAAATAAACCCCTTGCATCGAGAGTTCCGATCTAACTAACGATGACTACTTCAAGAACAGACATAAACACATAACGAAATAGCAGGAAACTCCATAAGGCGCGGATTAGCGTAAAGCGCGAGGCATTACACCTCAACCTAATATTTTGCAGCTCACGGTAAAGTAATATCACAGGCGGATTATAATGCTAGACTTCCCCGATACGTTTATGGAAAAAGAATGAATATTAATCCTGGAATATTCACATCCGATTAATTAATGCCGCTTCGTTGTTTAAAGGTTAAGTAGTTGTAGTAGTAATGGTGGTAGTTATAAGGACATGAGAACATCAGAACGCAGGAGTCTGTTCTTACGTTCTTATAACTACCACTATTACTACTGCAACTCCTTCAATTTTAAACAACAGCATTAATTAATCGGATGTGAATATTCCAGGATTAATATTCATTCTAGTAGTGGTAGTAATAGTAGTATAGTAGTAGTAGAAATAGTAACACAAGTAAAAATATCAGTAAATGTAGCAAAAAACATTAAAACACACACAGACATCCCCCCACTCACCCCCCCCCCCCCACACACACACATTAACACACACCACACACTCTCGTCAGGAAACACCTCCCTCCGAGCACCACCACCACCACCGCCGCCACGCACTCGCCACACACCTTTACACGCCTAGCTAAGAGGGAGGGACAGGTGTACGCGGCCGCCGTCACCAGGTGGGCAGGCAGGTACAGGTGGCGCCAGGTAAGGACACTGAACCCTGACACCTGCCGTCCCTTGGCTCACCGGAAGCGCCTAATTAAGCCCCGCGATTATTTCCCAGGTAATGAGTTCAGTAATAATAATGACGACAAATTAACATGTCACTGAGTTGAGCAGAATCGGGAGGTAATTTCGGGTGTAATATTTTTCCCTTTCATTACGGTGACGGAGATGAAATAGAGAGATTACCGGCACTTGCTATTTTCGTGAGTGCCTATTTGTATATATCGTCTTTTCCTATTGCGCTCTGTCCCTCTCCCTCTCTTTCCCTTCCTCTCTCTCTCTCGCTCTCATTCCCCCCTCCCCCCCCTACTCCCCCTGCCGTCCCTGTATATTAATTCCGTTCGGGTCTGTAATAACCTAACAACGCACCAACTTCATCAAATACACAAAAAGTCTCGGAAAAACTGAGCACATTTACATTCAGTGGACATTTAAATTTCGGCCGGAGTCAAAAGTTTGCTTCCCTCTTGGCCCGGACTGAATCACTGGGGCCAAACCCTTGCCTTCACGCCCTCCCAAGGCAAGGCGCGTTGGATTGTTATTGCTTTAGATGCTGTCTTATGTATGGATCAATCCTTATCTCAGCTATCTCTTCACTATTTTTATCAACTCTTCCTTAACTGTACTCATGTGTCATTTACCTTCATCCTTCAACCCTTCTTCATCCTTTCCAATCTTACTTCATTCTATCTCTTTAAATATCTACCCCGTCCTCTCCCGTTCTTCCTCTACCGTTCCCAATACCTTCCTAATCTTTGTCATGCACCGCCATCATCTACTCCATTCCCTTATCCTTCCCCATCTTTCTTAATCCTTCCCAACTTTACTTCATCCTTTAATTACTCACAAATATACAGAATTACTCACAAGTATACAGAATTACTCACAAATATACATAATTACTCACAAATATACAGAATTACTCACAAATATACATAATTACTCACAAATATACAGAATTACTCACAAATATACAGAATTACTCACAAATATACAAAATTACTCACAAATATACATAATTACTCACAAATATACAGAATTACTCACAACTATACAGAATTACTCACAAGTATACAGAATTACTCACAAATATACATAATTACTCACAAATATACAGAATTACTCACAAATATACAGAATTACTCACAAATGAACAGAATTACTCACAAATGTACAGTCTATCCTTCCAATTCCTCATCCTCTGTCTTCCCCGTCTCTCCTCTATCCGTCCGGGCACCTATAGGTCGTTAAACACAGGTGGGCGGGGAGACGACACAGTTTCTTCGCGGGGAATCACAGGGAAGGGAACGCGGGCTCTCATTTGATTCCTGCCGACGAGTCTGTAGCTGCTCGTTTGACGCGTAATGGCTCTCGTTGCTCATTAATGTTGCCAAGGCGGAGACGCGGCATCTTATGGCTCGCATGACACAATTTTTATTTTCGTCTTTCATTCAGTTTAATTTGCCTGACTTCTTCTGTTTATGTTTCCATTTCATTCGTCTTGGTTATATCAGTTCTTTTTCATTGTTCAAATTTCGTGACATGATTTCAATTGTATTTCTTTTCTCATGCAGTCGTTTATTAATGTTTTTTCTTGCTTTTCAGTGGCATAACCGGAAGATGATGATGATGATGATGATGATGGTGATGATTGTACGTAAGAAGACCCAGTCCCATACAGTTCCATCAGCGCCCTGCAAAGCGTCTCAAGTTTTCAATCACGAGAAATAACAAGATGAGAGGCTGGTATATATCCACGTGTGTAAATATAGATGCATATAATGATGTATGAACGTATGGACGAACCTCTCCCATACACATCGATCCGCGCCGTACAAAGCCACTCGAGTTTTGAAGCACACAAGGAGGGCGATTTTTGGAGCCGTTCCCCTTCCCCCGCACCTTTGTCCGATCACCGCCTAAACACGGCCCGCGGGGGAATGTGCCATTACCGTATTAAGAGTGTGGGAGGCGGAGGGGGTCTGTTCTTGCCGCGCCGACCCGCCCACCCTAGTCAATATGGGCTAATTGTGTAGGGGGGGAGAGGGGGGGGGAGTTGGGGGGGGTCTGTGTGTGTGAAGGGGTACGTGTGTGTGTGGGAGGGGATAACGTGTGTGTGTGTGTGTGTGTGTGTGTGTGTGTCTGAGATATATAAACAGATAGATAGATAGATAAATAGATAGATAAGTATAGGTCATAATAGATACAGAAATTATAAAAGAAGTAAAAATTAATGGTAAACAAGAAAACACAAACAAACAGGCAAGCAAACAAAAAAAAGGAAGGAAAAATAAACACACAAACAAACAGATACACACACTACAAACAGACACACACAAACATACATACACTGACACACAGAGAGAAACACACAGAAACACAAACAGACAGATACACACAAACACACACACACACTACAAACAGACACACACAAACATACATACACAGACACACAGATAGAAACACACAGAAACACAAACACAGACACACCAACACTGCCACAGAGAAACATGACCAGAAAATAAAGAAAGAACTTGGAGCGAAGGAGAAAAGAGAGAGAGGAAGAGAAATGGAATATGGGACGAGAAAAAAATAAATGTGAAAGAGTGTTAGATAAAGGCCGGGAAATTAAAAGAAGAGAGGAAGAAAAAAATGGAGGAATACAGGACAGAACTGAGTGTATATAAAATGAAAACAATAATGGAGGAAAGAGGAGAGGATTACTAGTGATAAAAAAAGGTAAATAAAAGAAACAAAGAAGGAAATAACGAGAGAAAACGGAACCAAAGAGAGGAGTGACAAAAGAGTGAAAAGTAAGACAAAAAAATGACAAATCTCTCTCTCTCTCTCTCTCTCTCTTGAGCAAAACAAAGGGAAAGAAAAAAAAATAAAAGATGATAAAAAACAATAGGAAAAACAACAACAAAAATGTCAAACACTCCATTAGTCGCGCAAGTGAATGACGAGAAGAAAAAAAAAGATGAAAGTGGAATGAATAAATAAATAAGATAATAATAATAATAATAATAATAATAATAATAATAATAATAATAATAATAATAATAATAATAATAATAATAATAATAATAATAATAATAATAGTGTCAACGATATCAAAGGGTTTCAATACGTATGCTAAAAAAAATCACACACACACACACACACACACACACACACACACACACACACACAACTTCGGTCACAAACACTCCACCTAACAAAAACAAAGAAAAAAAAAAGATAACTCAAAGGAAACAAAGAGGAACAAACAAGAAGACAAAGAAAATAACGAGAGAACAAAATAGAAAAAAAAACAAAAATATGATCAATAAAAAACAAAGAAACAAGGATAAAAGAATGAACAAACAAACGAATGTACAAGTGAAATAACAGAAGAATAGACGGATAACAGTAGTGAGCATAAGAGAGACAGATTTAAGGTAGGATTCAGTGGATGGATGGACGGAAGACAGGAGGAATATATTGGCGGATAGACAGAAGACGGGCATGAATAGAAGGATAGAGGGAATGTAGAAGTAGATGGATAGACAGACAGATAGTTGAAAAGAATAGAAATGTATGGAACTGAAAGGCTGAGAAATTGACGAATGCGACCGCGGATAGGAAGAGAATAGAAATGAAAAGGAGACGGAAGATAGGAATGAATAGAAGGATAGATCGACGGATAGAGGAGAAAGAATAGAAGGAAGGAGAATGAAAGGAAGAATAGAATGAAAAGAAGGACGAAAACGGAAGAAAAAAACTAAATAGATGGGTTGACCGACAGATAGAAGGGAAAGAAAAAGAAGAAAGGAAAATAGAACAATAGAAAAAAAAGGAGGAAGACGAAACAAAGGAATAAATAGATGGATAGACCGACGGATAGGAGAGAAAGAACACACAAGGATGGATGGATTTAAAAAGGCTGAAAAATCGACGAATCTGACCACGTTCGTTGCAGCCATTGAAAAACGCCGGCGGCAATTTTATCCATTATCAACGGCGTAACGAGAGGAGGCCTGGCCCGCCCCCCTCTCGCTCACTCCCGAAATTCCTCTACCTTTCGCCCCGTCCTCACTTTTCCCCGCCCGCCTTACCTTTCAATATTTTCGCTCAGGTGTGGTTATCTTACCTTCTCACCTGGTTTGCTTACATGTAGGTGTGTTTTGGGGGGTTGTATGCTTCGCCAGGTGAGGTTCAGGTGTATGGGATGGATGGGTGACGTGGCTTACCTGTTGGGAGAGAAAGTACAGGTGAGCGAAAAGAAGTGATCCTCAGGTGAAGTCTTGGGGAACGCGAGAACGATGCCTCAGCGTTCGAACCAAAATAAAAAGTCTCGAATCTTTTTTTTCATTTTTGCGCCTGAGACACACTCACAGACACACACACACACACACACACGCACACACACACACACACTGGTTTCTTTTTCTATTCACTTGTGAAGTTGAAATAATAAATGTTGTATTTTTATTCTTCAACATGAACCAACCCGAAAATTAATAAAAGAAACTGTTGACTGAGAATATATTTCGTACACACACACACACACACACACACACACACACACACACACACACACACACACACACACACATTGATAAGGAATGAAGACTCGACAACCTAATTCTTTTTTTTTAATAAAACGACAAAAGGTCACACACACACACACACACACACAGAGAGAGAGAGAGAGAGAGAGAGAGAGAGAGAGAGAGAGAGAGAGAGAGAGAGAGAGAGAGAGAGAGAGAGAGAGAGAGAGAGAGAGAGAGAGAATCAATACTTAAGAGATGGTTGAGATCTGGAGCAACTTTTAAGTACAACATGAGCGCCTTCGACCCTTGCAACCCTCCTCCTCCTCCTCCTCCTCCTCCTCCTCCTCCTCCTCCTCCTCCTCCTCCTCCTCCTCCTCCTCCCACTCAACCTAATCCCTCCCCCTTACCCATCACACACTTCTCCTCCTCCTTCTACTTCCACTCCTCCTCCTCCTCCTCCATCTGCTCACCCTCCTCCTCATCTTTCTCCTTCTTCAATATCTTCCTTCTCCCTCTTTTATCTCTCCCCCTTCCCTCCTCCTCCTCCTCCTCCTCCTCGGCGTTCTCTTCCTTCATTTCATCTTTTTCATCCTTATCTTTCATCATTGTCTGTCCTTTTAAATCCTCCAATCACTCACTCACACATTCACTCACTCATTACCTAACTCACTCGTAACTTAACTCTCATTACCTAACTATCTCACTAATTTCCTCTCTCACTCACTCACTCACTCACTCACTCATCCGTTCTTTAGGATGTGAATGTTTTGGACTATTACGAAGTCGCGAAGCTCAGGTGATTTTAATTATACACTGAAAATAAAATGATCCCCCTCGTGAATAAGAGAAGCGGGTCGTAGATGCATCATGAATAGGCCCTGAAAAATACACAGACGACCCGCCCTCCTGAGACCACTCACGTATCAGACGAAAATAATAATGAGGCGAGTGAATGAAAATATGTATAACCTTTTTTTTTTTTCGGGGGAGGGGGAAAGGTATGCTAATTAACCTTACCTTTTTACAGTTTTTTTTCTGCTATCTTTTCATAGGTGACATTTACAAGTTTTTTTATGCAATGTTAGCTTTTTTCTCTTGTGTTTGCGAATGTTTGGTCATTTTGAAGACATTGATGTTGTATTATCGTATTTGTATTAGCGAATTCGTACTAACGTGACGGAGATGACCACCGTCGCCGCCACAAGCACCTATAGCGAATGTTTCACCTCTACCTTCGTCTTTTTTTTTTTTATTTTTTTTTATTTTACAGCAGCGGAGTGGCCGAAAGATAGGTCAATTTCGAGTGGAAGTGATATATTTCCATTCTAAAAATTGAAAAGTAAGTTTACAATAAATTTAAGATTATTTATATGGTGACGAATTATACCGACTCTGAATTTGGAATGCTCAAAACTTATGTAGGATGACTTAGAAGATAAGTTTATACAGAATGTGGAGTTTGAAGGTTTGGAGCTAATTCATTGCGGTGGAAAGTATTTAGTTTTGAAAGAGTGTGATTTCGAGAACATGGGTTGAGTTTTAAGCCGATGCAGAATGAAAACAAAAGGGCGTGGAGGGAATTTGCGGATTTTACAAGTGGAATGAAAAAGAGAATAAAAATGGCGAGAAGCGTGGACAAGTGGAGGACTTAGAGGAAGGTGGACAGATACAAACGAGAAACGAGAAGTGGAAAGAAAGGAAGAATTGAAGAAGAAGGAGATTGGGGAGGAGAAAAATTTGGAAAAAGGAGGAAATGAGGCAGAGACAAATGACAAGTTGAGAGAAAAAAGATTAATGAGACGGACGATATTTGCTGCGTCACATGAAATATACACGTGGATAACATGTCTCTCTCGTCCTTTTGGTCTCATCTTTAGGCAAGGAGGCTGAGGCTGCTGAGAACACGCCCACTACTCCCCCCCATTCACTTCTCCACAAAAGCATAGTAATAGGGGGCAAGGAATGGGGAGCCTATATAAAGTACCGTAAGTTGGGGGAAAAAGGGAACAACTGGGATAAAAGTTTGATTAAAAATAGATTAATAAGTCAAAAAATGTCCTGTTTTTGTCCCCTTTTCCCCCATTTTACGGTATAATTGGATGAAAAAGTGATGCATGTACAGGAAGGAAAGATAATGGGTGAATGGTGAGGATGAATGGTATGCTCAGACAGGTAAGGTTGGCCAACAGGTAAGGATATCGAGACAGGTGAATGCAATGGTTCTGTAATGTGATGGTAACGGTAATTTAAGTAACGGAGGAAAGTAAATGGAGAAAAGTAATGACAGTATGTGAAAGAATAACAATTGAAATACGGGGAGAAGAAATAAAGGTGAGGTAAGGTAGGCAGGTATCTGGAAGAGGAACAAATAATGAGATGGAAAGTAAGAATATCATAAACGAAAAGTGACGACGAAGTACACAAAAAAAGGTAAGGTAAGGTAAGGTAAGGTAAGCAGGTATGTTGAAGGGGGAAACAAATAAAGGGAAGAGTAAACGCAGGCAAACAGGACAGGTAAACAATGCGGTATAAGGAAGGTGAATGGTGACGACAACTTACTCGCGGCCGGCACCGTTCATCAGGCCATCAGGTAACACAGGTAAAGCGGGCCAGCCACTCACCGGGCCTACAATTACCTGGAAAAAGCCCCCATTAAACACCGGCCAGCTGGCGTGTGTGTGGCCGCGGCGGGCAGGGGACGCGGCGCAGCATTTGAATTCTTTTCTATTTAATCATCGGCCGACGAGTCTTCCGCTGGCCTGTGTTATAATTACTCTGTCATATGCCGATCATTAGTCTTCTTTGACCTTACTGGCTCCTCCTCCTCCTCCTCCTGCTATTACTTCTGTTCCTCCCCTTCCTGCTCCTTCCCATACTGCCCCTCCCCATCTCTATATCCTTCTGTATCGCCTCCTATTCCTCCTCCTCCTCCTCCTACTACTACTACTACTACTACCACTACTACTACTACTACTGCTATTACTTCTGTTCCTTCCCTTCCTGCTCCTTCCCATACTGCCCCTCCCCATCTCTATATCCTTCAGTATCGTCTCCTCCTCCTCCTCCTCCTCCTCCTCCTCCTCCACATATTCTTATTGTCCCTCCACCCCCTCTCCTCTTACGCATACACCTTCTGTCCTCCTCCTCCTCCTCCTCCTCCTCCTCCTCCTCCATCAGCTGCGAATAATGAGACAAGACCGCATGTTATGAGGTCTTTTTTCTCTCCCTCTCTCTTTCTCTATCTCTCCTCCATTCCCTCCATGTTCCCTCCAGCCGTCGTTCATTTTATATTTGTGTTGACTTTATTTATTTATTTGTACGATTGGCTCTTTATTAATTGACTTGTTATGCCCTTTCTTATTTTTTTCTTATTTTGTTTACTCATTTTTTTGTGCGAACTTGAATATCCTGTTTTTTCATTGTATTGGTGTGTAAAAATTATTCTCTCTCTCTCTCTCTCTCTCTCTCTCTCTCTCTCTCTCTCTCTCTCTCTCTCTTTTAACTTTGCTTCACTTCCTCCCATTCTTTCGTTTTTCTCTTCGTTATAACAAAAGAACGATACGAAGAAGCCGTTTTTTAAAGCCCCGATCAGAAAACAAACGAATATATATGACAAAAATACGTTAAGTGGTAGTTTGGAAAATTCCGATCAGAAAAAAATATATGAAAAACGATAAGTAGAGAAGCTGTGTCCATTCTCCATCGGATACTAAACGAAGAAATAAAAAATTAAAAAAAAGATTAGGGAAGTAGTTTTGATTTCCCTCCTCAGAAAATGAACGATAGATAGATAGATAGATAGATAGATTGATTGATTTTTATTTTTTTTATTTTCACAGCAGTCAGTTCAAGGGCATAAAAAAAGGAAAAAAATGTGAAAAAAAGCCCGCTGAAAAAAAAGCCCGCGATAGATAGATAGATAGATAGATAGATAACACAAGCACAACAAGAAGAAGAAAATCAGCTGGTAAAATCCTCATCCTAAAATACACTAATAAATATGCCAAACAAAAGCAAGACACGGGTAATAATAACTGATGATAGATAGATAGATAGATAGATAGATAGATAGACATAACACAAGCACAACAAGAAGAAAAAAAAACAGCTGGTAAAATCCTCATCCTAAAATACACTAATAAATATGCCAAACAAAAGCATGACACGGGTAATAATAACTGATGATAGATAGATAGATAGATAGATAGACAGATAACACAAGCACAATAAGAAGAAAATCAGCTGGTAAAATCCTCATCCTAAAATACAGTAATAAATATGCCAAACAAAAGCATGCAACGGGTAATAATAATAACTCGCCTGTGTCCTTCCGTCTCTGGCGTTGGCTGGACGTCCGCCGCGGGTCAGTGCGGCGGACGGGCAGCGCATCCGTCAGCCAGGTATGATAATGAGGCGAGCAGGTGAGTCAAAGGCCAAACGTCCGAGCGGGTTAAGGAAGGAAGGAGAGTGGGAGGAGGGAGGGGGAGGGGTATAGTGGAGGAAGGAGAGAGAGGAGTGGAAGGGACGGGGAATAGTGAAGGATAGAGAAGAAAGTGGTAGGAAAAGAAGAGTAAGGAAGAAGGGAGGAGGAGGAGGAATAGTGAAGGAGGGGAGGATAAAGGATAGAATGAAAAATAGTGAGAGGGAAGGGAGGGAAGGAGGAGGAGTGGAAGAGGAAAAGAGGAAGGGAGGGAGGGTAAAGGAGGTAGGTAGGAGAGAACAGGCAAGGAGTAAGAAAGGAGGGAAGGAGGAATAGTAAAGGAAGGAGAGGAAAAAGGGAGAGGGAGGATGAAGGAGAGAAGGAGACAAGGGAGGAAGGAAAAGTGATGGAAGGAGAGAGGAGAGGAGAGTGGAAGGGATGGAGGTAAGAGGAAGGGGGGAGGAAGAGAAAAGGAAGGAGGGGGGAAGAGAGGAAGGGAGGGAGGAGAGGAGGAAAGGGGAAAAGGAGGGGACGAATAGTGAAGGACGGAGAGGGGAGTGGCAGGGAAGGGAGGGTAAAGGAAGGAGGGGGAAAAGGATTGGTAAAGAGGGAAGGAGGGAGGGAAGGAGGGGGAAGCTAAGCAAGGAAGGAGGGAAGAAGGATGACTAAGCTAGGAAGAGGAAGGGAGGTAAGAACAAAGGGAGGCAAGGACAGCCGGAGGTACAGATAGAAAAAAAGGGAGGTAAAGGCAAGGGAGATTAGTGAAGGAAGAACGATAGGAGGGAGGAGATAATGTGGATGAGTAGATGAAGATAAACAAAGAGGAATGAATGAAAAAAGAATAGGGAAGATATGGGACTAAGACGAAAGGAAGAAGAAAGGAGGATAACGAAGAAGGAAGAATGAGGGAGGAGAAAGGAAAAGGTAACTAAAAGGAAGGAAGATAGGTAAGTAGGTATGTAGGGAGGCGATAACGTTAGGTAAAGAGGGAGAAGATTATAGGAAAATGAGGGTTAGGGAGATGGAGGGAAGAGATAACTAAAAATAGAGTAAGGTAAAAAAAAAAGGGAAAAAGAGGGATAAGTAGGCAAGAAGGGAGAAGGAAACGTTAGGTAGGAAGGAAGGAAAGGAAAAGGGAGGCTGTAAAGGTAAGAAGGGAGGGAAGGAAGGTAAGGAAGGAAAGGAAAACACCACCTGAATCATAGAAAAGGATAAGGGAGGCAGGGAAGGGAAGAAGGAAGGTAAGAGAGGCAGGTAAGGTAAGTAGGGAGGTAAAAAGGAAGGTAAGGGAGGTGAGGAAGGTAAGGGAGGTAAGGAAGGTAAGTAGGGAGGTAAGAAGGGTAAGGAAGACAGCACCTGACCCATAGATTAGTGCGAACAGGTAAACTCCCTTCAAACCTATAGATTATCGTGGTCATGAACAAGGGGTGAAGGGGTGACCTCCGTGCGGCCCCCAACACACATTACCTTCCCTTCCCCGCACGTCAAGGAGGAGGAGGAGGAGGAGGAGGAGGAGGAAAAAGATAAACAAAAGAGCAAAGAAGGCAAAGATAAACAAGAGAAAAGATAAACAAAGAAAAAGATAAACAAAGAAAAAGATAAACAAAAGACCAAAGAAAAAGATAAACAAAAGATAAACAAAAAACAAAAAATATAAACAAAAGACCAAAAAAGGCAAACATAACATCAAGAAAGAGAGTTATGAAGTAGAAAAAAAAGGATGAACGAAGAAAAAAAAACACAAAAGAATAAAAAACACGAACAAATTAACGTACAGGTAAAAACATAATGAAGGAGGAGATAAAAAAAGAATAAGGAGGGTAAGGAAAGATGAAGAGAGAGATAGAAACCAAAAAAGAAAAGCAAAACACTGACCATCAACAACAACAACAACAGCAAGACACACACACCAACACAAAGACACAATATCACACACACACACACACACACACACACACACACACACACACACACACACACATGATGATAGTGACACAGGTATAATGGCGACGGTTCAGGTGATAGCTAGGAGGACATCATGACACCAGCCTTAATATACACCTGGCCACACACACACACACCTGGATATTGAAGCCGCGCGCAGGTGAGAGACAGAAGCCATGACGGTTCGCAAGGGAAAAGAAGCATGCATAAACCGACCATTTCCGAGACTCCGGCGCGGTATATTGAGGTTCTCGGGTGTTCTGAAAGCTCTTCGGATCACGGGACAGGCTCACACTCGCAACACAACGCAATACAGGAACACAACACATCACGACGCAACACAAAGCTTACTCATAGGGGATTCACGGCGTGTTATATAAGGGTTTCAGAAGCTTAGTGGGTTTTGCAGTTACGGAGAGGAGAAAGGAGTGGAAAGAAAAGTAGGAGCATAACAGGAAGAACACGAGGTATATGAAGGATGATAATGACGATGTTGGTAGAGATGAATATAAAGGATACAGTGAGGAAATGAAGATGGCGGTAATATAGATAATGAAGGGAACAATGTAAGGATATCAAGGAAACCAACAACGATGAGAACCGGAACTATGAACATTGTGGACACGCGAACAGAGAGTATAGCAGAATAAACAGAGGAAAATAGAATGACAGAAAAAAAAATCGTCTAAATAAAACAAAGGCAAACACAAAGTAAGTAAATGTATGAATAAATTTAGAACGTGTATAATAAGGATGACAAATAAAGGCAAATGAATAATGAATAATAATAGAAGAGATAGATAGATAGATAAACAGAGAGGAATAATGGAAGAAACAGAGAGAGAGAGAGAGAGAGAGAGAGAGAGAGAGAGAGAGAGAGAGAGAGAGAGAGAGAGAGAGAGAGAGAGAGAGAGAGAGAGAGAGAGAGAGAGAGAGAGAGAGAGAGAGAGAGAGAGAGAGAGAGAGAGAGAGAGAGAGAGAGAGAGAGAGAGAAAAGGGAGGGGTGCTGTATATCTCCCATAATGGTAGAGAAAACCACAGGTGCTGACAGAAGAGAGACTCAACCCTCCCATTACAAGCATCAGGTTAACAAGGGCATGACCCCCCCTCACTCACACACACACACACACACACACACACACACACACACACACATGCCACAGGACACACTAATCCACGACCAACAAGCACAAATTTGGCAAACAGAATAATAAAGGACCAATTTCAGCCTTTGCTCCCTTTCACTTGCCTAAATAATAAGTCCCGTTTCTTGGAATGATGGAGTCAAATCGTGCCCGGCATTTTCCACTCACGTGATTCCCACCTGTTTATCACGCTACTTACCCGGACAGGTAGACAGCGCCGGCAGCAGCGGAGGCCGGCCACCTGTCCACACACACACACACACACACACACACACACACACACACACACACACAGGTGAATATATAATTATTGGAAGGTGCGCAAAATATTGTCTGCCCATTTCTTTTTTTTTTTTTTTTAATGAAATTTTGAATGGACAATGCTGGATTCTTTTTATCGCTCTCGTTGTTGTTGTTGTTTTTATATTTGCTTTGTTTGTTTTATGTGATTTTGATTAGTTGTGTTTGTTTGATCCCTGTTTGGCTTTGTCTTCCACACACTCAACGTAGGCAAATAGGGATGAATATGATGACAACGATGGCGGTCATGATGGCGGTGGTGATAATAATAATAATAATAATAATAATAATAATAATAATAATAACAATAATAATAATAATAATAATAACAATAATAATAATAATAATAATAATAATAATGATAATAATAATAATAATAATAATAATAATAATAATAATAATAATAATAATAATAATAATAATAATAATAATAATAATAATAATAATAATAATAATAATAATAATAATAATAATAATAATAATAATAATAATAATAATAATAATAATAATAATAATAATAATAATAATAATAATAATAATAATAATAATAATAATAATAATAATAATAATAATAATAATAATAATAATAATAATAATAATAATAATAATAATAATAATAATAATAATAATAATAATAATAATAATAATAATAATGATAATAATAATAATAATGATAGCCATGATAATACGATTCCTCCAAACTCTTCTACTACGAATTTCAGCAAAATCCATCCATCCGCTCATCTGGAAATCGCGAACACACGCACGCACACACGAATTTACTTCTGACTTCCACGGAATTTATGATTATATTATTAATAATATTAATATTATTATCATTATTATTATCATAATTACTATTATCATAATCATTATTCAACGTTAGCTTTATTACGTTTATCGTTATTATCTTATTACGTTTATTATTGTTACTTCTTAAGATGTAAAATTCCTTACGCAGATAAATATTATTAAGAAATACGATGAAAACACACGAGAAAAAAAATCAAGTCAAAGAAAATGATGTAAGAGAATATAACATAATGATAATAGTTACCATCATAATAATGCACTTACCAGTTAGTTCCTTTTTTGTTTGTTTGTGCTTGTGTCTGTGTGCCTCCCTGCTTACCTGTCTGAAGCCTTGCCTGACTGCCTACCTGCTTGACTGCTTGCCTGCCTGCCTTTCTGTCTGCTTTGTTCGATGCCTGCCTGTCTCCCCGTCTATCGCCTTGCCTCTCCTTCCTGCTTTAACTCCTCCTCTTCCTTGCCTTCCCCCGTCTTCCGCAGTGCCTTCCTACCTCCACGCCTGCTCGCCTGCCTGTCTGTCCTCTTTCCTGCCTGCCTGCACGCTTGTCTCTGCTGCTCTGACGGAGGGCCACAAAACGTCTTAAGAATGATTGATGGCTCAGGTGAATAAGACATGGGCGCACCTCCCTTGTAATTTGCCGCTGCTCTGAGTAATCCGTAGACCAAAGGTGCATCACAGGTAAGACGCAGGTGAGGTCAAAAATTATTATATACACAGTAGGTGGACCAAGGTGCATCACAGGTAAGACGCAGGTGAGGTCAAAAATTATTATATACACAGGTAATGACAGGCTCAGTATGCATGCCAGCCAGGTAGAGAGAGAGAGAGAGAGAGAGAGAGAGAGAGAGAGAGAGAGAGAGAGAGAGAGAGAGAGAGAGAGAGAGAGAGAGAGAGAGAGAGAGAGAGAGAGAGAGAGAGAGAGAGAGAGAGAGAGAGCAAGCAATTACTGTGGTGGTGGTGGTTGTTGTGGTGTTAGTGGTATTTAAGGGTACTGAAGTGGTGGTGGTGGGGATGGGGATGGTAATATTTGTGGTGGAAGTGGTGGTTGTGGTGGTTGTGGAGGTGGCTGTGTTAGTGGTATCTTAGTGGTATTAGTGGTGGTGAAAGTGATGTCGGAGGTGATGGTGTTTGTGGTAATGATGGCGGTGGTGAGCGTGCTTGTGGAAGTAGAGTTGGTAGTAGTAGTGGTAGTGGTGGTGGTGGTGGTGGAGGTGGTTGAGGTAATGGTATTGATGAGTGGATTCCTTTGTGTATATGATTCTTCATTTTTCCATAATACCAGTTTTATATTAACCCGGTAGCTGCAGGGATCATGTTTCTTAAAGGCCCCTAAAAAGCGAGAAAAATGAGAAAAAATCATCACTCACACAAACCATTTCATAATATATATCAAGGCATTTGTGATCAGTTTATGCATCATCTATTTTGGGGGGTTTATATCATGGCAAAAATGTGGCCCGTCGCTGCTACACGGTAAAGCCACAAATTTGGCCCGTCGCTGCTACCGGGTTAAGGTTATTATGTAGGCAAGTTTACCTCCTCCACTATACCCGTGTCTTACTGCCTGGTTTTCTATACTTATTTTGGACTTTTTGTGCTTTGTTGCATGTGTACCTGTTCTTACCTGCGGGAATTTACCTGAGTGATTATGTACCTGTGACTTTCCCTTAATGCGGTGTTGACATGGCTGCAGTGCCTTGTGGGTAATGTGTAAGAGGAGAAAGACATGAGCAGAAAAAAGGAGATAAAAGAAAAATAAGTGTGTGTGTGTGTGTGTGTGTGTTTATTGGGACAGTGTCGTGTTCAATAGCTATGAGCAAATAATTAAATGTGTGATGAAAGCGATTAAATAAAATAATAAAAAAAAAGATCATATGAAGGAAAACAAGAAAGAATGGAAAATAAGATAAAGATGAAGATAAAACGAGGCCTCCGTGTTTACGTTTTTTTTTTTTTAAGTGAAAGGGAGGTAGAGAAACTTTGAAATCTCTCTCTCTCTCTCTCTCTCTCTTTACTTGCTGGCTCCGTAATCCCTTTCTCTCCCCACTTCCTCTCTTCACCTCATTACCTTCCCTTCTATCCATTTATTCTCTCTCCTCCTCTCCCTCCTCCTCTTCCTCCTCCTCCTCTTCCTCCCTTCTCTTCCCTTTCGCTCCCTTCCCTGGGCCGGTTGTTTTATAGGTAAATTCCTTTCATCAATATTGTTTTGTGTCGGTTTTCTTTACGTATTTCTCTCCCTCTCTTCCACGCGTTTTCTTTTATCTTTTCTTTATTATCTCTTTCTTTTTTTCGGGGGTCTGTTTGTGTCCTTGTGTCAGTCTCTCTCTCTGTCTCTCTGTCTCTCTCTCTCTCTCTCTCTCTCTCTCTCTCTCTCTCTCTCTCTCTCTCTCTCTCCTCCTCCTTCTCCTCCTCCTCCTCCTCCTCGGGGTCAGGTTACAGCGTTATTCAGGAGGTCAATGATCTGATGAGAAGGAATAAAGAGGACAAAAGGAGCAGAAGTGAATGACAGGTAAAGAAAAGGTGAAGCTTGACGGTTAGGCAGGAAACGAGAGGTGGCGGCGGTGGTGTGGTGGGAGGGGGAATGTAGAGAGTAGTAGTAGTAGTAGTAGTAGTAGTAGTAGTAGTAGTAGTTACAAAATACATAGATGCAGCTTTAGTGTGAGGAATGGTATAGGTGATGATGGTAGTGGATGTATTAATGTGGTAGTGTTTTCAATGATGATGGCAGAGGTATTAATGGAGAAACTATTGATACTGTAAAATCACTGTGAACTTAAATTCAATTACCTGAAAAAATGACACGGGAAAAACGCTACAAGGAAAATTGAACGAAAAAAATTACATATCTTTCAGTTTTTTTATTTTTATGCCAAAGATATCACACCATAACACACAATTATTAATTTTTGTTGTATTATTGTTTCCTTATAAAAAAAAATCCGTGGCATATACTCAGGTGATGTTTTTTTTTTTTTTTTTTGTCTTTCTTTCTGTTAGCTTTTCCTCCTTGAGAGCCGATATAATGGTAATTGTTCTGATACCAAATACTAAATAAAACTCTCTCTCTCTCTCTCTCTCTCTCTCGGGGAGGGAATCTTAAACACTGAGCATTGATAAAAATATCGGAAACGAGGGATGAAAAGAAAAAAAAGAAAAAAGAATAACAATAATGATGAAACGAGAGCAATAAAGAAATAGGAAAAGACAACGAAAGAGAAAAGGAATAAAGAATGCATGAACGATTGATGTAATGAGAGAGAGAGAGAGAGAGAGAGAGAGAGAGAGAGAGAGAGAGAGAGAGAGAGAGAGAGAGAGAGAGAGAGAGAGAGAGAGAGAGAGAGAGAGAGAGAGAGAGAGAGAAACGCAAAAAGAAAATAATCGTTAATTGGGCGAGGCTCTGAATGGCTCGGAGAAAGCAACTGAGGCGTGCAAAGATGGCGCGGCGGCGGCGTCATCAGGGAATCATTAGCATCAACGCGACTCAAAGGAAGCGACGACAACAATGCACACACACACACACACACACACACACACACACACACACACACACACATACAAGTACACCCAGATTTGTAAAGGAAAACATACAAGCACAGAAACATCTAATAAAACACACACACACACACACACACACACACACACACACACACACACACACACACACACAGGTTTTGGACATCCACGCGTATCAACCCTTTTTCCTTTTTTCCTTTCCTCTTCTTCCTCTTCTTGGCCGGCCCGATCGATGGCTGGTGTCCCGAGGGAGTGAAGGGAGAGAGTGAAGAGGCGACGAAATATCTACTGACGGAGAGAAGATAATTAGCCGGCGTATCAAAGCCTTGCCGCGCACACTGGGAACAAAAGGACACTTACACACACACGCCGTCTACCTCCCACGCCTACGCACACGCACAAACCTCCCTGAACCCCTAAAACCGTCAAACCCTTCACGTAATCCCCTATCGAGTCCACCAAATAGGATCGAATCGTGTATAAGGGATCGAATCGGTTATATAAGGGATCCAGTTCGGTGTAGGGAGGTTA
The DNA here is from genome assembly GCF_024679095.1 of Eriocheir sinensis. Classification (NCBI taxonomy): domain Eukaryota; kingdom Metazoa; phylum Arthropoda; class Malacostraca; order Decapoda; family Varunidae; genus Eriocheir; species Eriocheir sinensis. Next base: position 4,093,946 of record NC_066558.1, read on the forward strand.
TAGTCCCCGCGCGTGTATTACCAGGGATAGTGTCGAGTTGTCTTCAGGTTTCTGTTGTCTTCGGGCGCGCCATTCACGGGGCTGAGATAGGCGTGTGTGTCTCCGTCTCTCTTTGAAGATTATATAGACGATGAGTCACTCCGAAATCCGCGTCACACCGAACACGGATGTACAGCGAAATAAGAGACTGTACTGCCTTCTTTCATGTCCCTCTGCGAATTTCAATGATGTGTGTGCGTGCGTGTGTGTCGTCTCTCTCGTTCTCTTTCTCTCACTCCCTTTCTGTTCTGTTCCTCATGCGTCTGTTTTCTTTTCTTTTCTTTTCTTTGCTTTAATGTCTGTTTAGAGGCGCGTGTCGGTGTGTGTCGGCCTGTCGATGTGTCTGTCTGTCTGTCTGTCTGTGCGGCTCCCTTTCTTTGCCGGCGTAATATTCTAAGAGTTTCCTTTTTGTGAATAGCTGAAGTGTGTCTCTGTCTCGCTCTCTGGCACTGTTTTCCGATATCCTGATTACCTTTCTGAGCCTCTCCCTTGATTAGCCTTTAAATACCTGTTTGCGGATTGGCTTTTTGAAGTGTCAGTATTGATTTTTTTTGTTGTTGTTGTTTATCCATATGCAACGATTAGCTTTCAAGCGTCTATGATTTTGATTCGTACTTCACTAAATAAGTTCTGATTAGCTTATGTGCTTTTTTTTTTTTTTTTACGTCTCCGCCTTTCTTCATGAGCCAGGTGGTCGCCCCCAAGCCCGTCATGGCGCAGGCAATTTTCATAGTGGCGCCATATATACTATACTACTACTTATTTTTCGTAGTATATGGAATCTAATTAGAGTCAAATACATTCTGGTTAGCTTAATGTTACCCGCAACAGACTGATTACCAAACGTGTATATTTTCATTGGCTGTTCATACATTCTGATTAGCTTTCAAATACCTATACCTCATTACATCAATAGTTTAATAGTTTTTCAGTATATGTAAAGTTTAAACAAGAGAGAGGAAAAGATTAAACGAGAAATCTACAGTCGTGAAAGCCCTTTTGATTTTTTTTTTCTGATTAGCTTCCAACCACTATCTATATCCTCCGTCCATCCATATCTTCAATGGCTTTTTGGTATCTAGAATTCAAACACGCGAGGGTGGAAAAGGGAAAAAGAGAGAGAAGGCGGAGGGGGAGAGGGGCAGGGGAGGAAGGGCGAGGGAAGGGAATGGCACGGCAGCGTATAGAAAGTCGAGGATTAATCAGTCGAGTGAATCTACCTTCGATCTCGTCAAACCGTGAAAAATGAAAGGGCCCGGGGAGGAGGCGGCCCGTCAGCGTACCAGCCACGTAAAATGCTGACAGGCAAGACAACAGCAAGTCTTTCAGTGGTGATTGGCGTACGATATCAGTTTGTCTAATAAAACGTCATCCATCACAAAGACAGGCCCAGCACAATACTTCCTCATATTAAAGATGTCGGGCTAATCAATGCCTCTCCCTTCCTCCCTCCCTCCCTCCCTCGACCCTCTCCCCAACTCTCCCTCTCTCTCCCCGTTACCCCTTCCATCTCTCCCTCTCTCGCCTTCCTCTCCTCCATGGCATCGCGTTCGAAATCGACAAAAGGGAAAATAAAAAAAAATCTTGTGTATTCCCTGTCATTTTTGTGGTTTGAGGATACACCTGGCCCCAACACCTGCCTGCGCTCTAATTAGCTCTACAGTGGCTTTTGGTCATCAGGTACAACACAGGTATTTAGGAAGAACATAAAACCTGGTGTGAAATTACGAAAAAAAAAAAAGAGAAAAGACATGAACATATATATATCATTTTCGGTGTGTGTGTGTGTGTGTGTGTGTGTGTGTGTGTGTGTGTGTGTGTATATGTAAAAGTATACATGTGCGTATTTGTCTATCTGTACGTATGAAATTCCTACACCAAAACCGAAAAAAGAAAAAAAAAGTTAAAAGAATAGAGCAAGTGATGAAGTGAGCGAAGAGAGAGAGAGAGAGAGAGAGAGAGAGAGAGAGAGAGAGAGAGAGAGAGAGAGAGAGAGAGAGAGAGAGAGAGAGAGAGAGAGAGAGAGAGAGAGAGAGAGAGAGAGAGAGAGAGAGAGAGAGAGAGAGAGAGAGAGAGAGAGAGAGAGAGAGAGAGAGAGAGAGAGAGAGATAGAGAGAGAGAGAGAGAGAGAGAGAGAGAGAGAGAGAGAGAGAGAGAGAGAGAGAGAGAGAGAGAGAGAGAGAGAGAGAGAGAGAGAGAGAGAGAGAGAGAGAGAGACAGACAGACAGACAGAGAGAGAGAGAGAGAGAGAGAGAGAGAGAGAGAGAGAGAGAGAGAGAGAGAGAGAGAGAGAGAGAGAGAGAGAGAGAGAGAGAGAGAGAGAGAGAGAGAGAGAGAGAGAGAGAGAGAGAGAGAGAGAGAGAGAGAGAGAGAGAGAGAGAGAGAATCATGAAAGACGCCATCCCGTGTTTGATGTTGGCCCACCCGAACGATTGACTGCTATCGACTGTGTTTTTTTATTCAACTTTTCTCTCTTCCCTTCATCCGCCATCATCAAAACCACTCAACGGTGAAAGATAGAAAGGGAGAGAGAGAGAGAGAGAGAGAGAGAGAGAGAGAGAGAGAGAGAGAGAGAGAGAGAGAGAGAGAGAGAGAGAGAGAGAGAGAGAGAGAGAGAGAGAGAGAGAGAGAGAGAGAGAGAGAGAGAGAGAGAGAGAGAGAAATGTACGTACTAGCAAACACACACCCATGAAAGCACGCACTCACTCTCTCACACACACACACACACACACACACACACGCACACACACATACAAAATAATGTAACCCTATGCTCGTTAACGAATAAAGAGACGAAAAAGAAAAACTACGAAATATGAAAAAGATAAATAAACGGAGAACCAACAACATACATTTCCAAGGGTCGTCTTTTTAATAATCGTGAAAAACATGCACAAACAGAAAGAAAACAATGACTTTCCTTTAGAAAAAATGTAAAAGTATTTCCCTAACAAACAGACATTTTGAAATACTCTCCTCTTGCAACGATGGCAAACCCGCAGGGCAAATAGAACGCCTCAGTACATTAAAATATATGGAAATGCCTTGAGCAGGAAACAAACAAGCTATTTTCCTTGTAACACATCGCTAAGTTATTGTAGGCGGCACCTCGTAAGGGTTAGGCAGTGTATGGTACGATCAACGTTGCCAGATTGTCGTACCTCCTCCAATAACTACATTTATTTATAGTTACGCTGAACGCGTAAGATTTTTTTTTTTTTTTTTTTATATAGTTAAGAGTCTAAAAACGGTAAATACAATGGTGGATACGATAATCCGGCAACGCTGCTCCTAAAGTAAAACATAATAGGTAGTCGAAAGTCATTCAGATCACGCGTAAGATGCAGATAAACGGAATGATATGCAAGACTATAGAGAGCCGATTTATCTGTACATCAACCCCAGTGACAGTAATGGTTGTGACAGCTGCGGCCACCGATCCAATGATTTGATAAGCATCATTTTGACCATTACATCATCACAACAAAAATAGCGAATGATGAAAGCAGTTTTACTAAATACAGAACAGCAAAAATTATAAGATTAATTAACTGATAATAATGATAATAATAATAATAACAACAATAATAATAGCATAGCAACGTTCTATGATCACATTCACCTCCACATTCTTTCAGCGCTATCAACATTCACGGAATTAATGCACAAAAAAAAAAGTTCACTCCATTTCCATTAAACAGAGAGGGTGAGACGAGGCGACAAACCAAAACGCATTACATAAAAACGCGCATGAAAATAAAAAGCGAAAACATTACAATCCCGCAATAAAACAAAAATAATAACAAAAAAATAATGAAAACGCAGCGAGTGTGTGATCATATATTCGTATGCAGGCGCGCATGGCTGTCGGCCGCGCCATGCATGCACACCAAAGGCTATCGCGCATACTTTGACCGATATGCTAATGAGAGGTAATATGACGCCCGCCCGGCCATTCCACCTTTATCTATTTCATTTTATTTCATAGCTGCTCCAAAAATGCAGAAAAATACCAGCCGACAAAAGATCTGATGTTTCAAACTCTTTTTGTACATATTGCAGCTGAATCGCGTCCGTGTGTGTCTGCCTGAGTGTATGAATATATGTATGTATGTATGTATGTTTGTATGTGTGTGTGTGCGTGTGTGTATGTATTTATATAGAACGACACAACGCAAGAAAATTATTTAACATAGATGTACATTTTTCGTTTCAGGAGTAGATATGTTTTTCACTTTATATTATTGTTCAGAATTCGCTGAGAGAGAGAGAGAGAGAGAGAGAGAGAGAGAGAGAGAGAGAGAGAGAGAGAGAGAGAGAGAGAGAGAGAGAGAGAGAGAGAGAGAGAGAGAGAGAGAGAGAGAGAGAGAGAGAGAGAGAGAGAGAGAGAGAGAGAGAGAGAGAGAGAGAGAGAGAGAGAGAGAGAGAGAGAGAGAGAGAGAGAGAATACAAACAAAAGAAAAACAGAGATAAATAAACAAAACAAAAACTGACAGACACAGGGAAAACAAAAAGAGAGACAGACAAACGCAGACAGGTCCAGAAAAACAAACAGGCAAACAGAACGGCAGACAGAAAAAACAAATAAATGCAAACAGGAAGAGAAACAAAATGAGTGAAGCAAACACACACACACACACACACACACACACACACACACACACACACACACACACACACACACACACACACACACACACACACACACACACACACACACACACACACACACACACACACACACACACACACACACGCACTTAATGCTCATATCACAAACATAAATAAAGCTGAATATCATGAAAGTTATTATGGAGCATCGTAAGTAGTTAAATTTGAAATGACTTTTTATGAAATTAATTGCAGAAACTCGAGCAGCCTCCACGGACATTACATCCAAAACGCTTAAAAAATAGATAACTGCGTGAGTTTGTAATGAACGTCACCTGAAAAAAGTAACTTCAATATACATAACAATTGTATACATCATTAGAGGGACTTAACCCGCCTCCTTTTATGGAACCTGATATTTCGTCTTTCTATTTTGCTGCCGACTATTGAAACGCGCGTCATTTTGCCAACCTGGAAACTGAAATAACTTGTGTTGGCATTTTTTTAATCTCCCTTTTTACGTAAGCTGATATTAGTGTTTATATTTTGCTAACATCTATTGAGTAAACGTTATTTCGTCTAGCTTTTTAATGTTTCACTGGTGGAGTTTTATGATATGCGTTATGACACTCTTATAAGTCATCAATGAAAATAAGAACAAGTGAATGAAAAAATGTAAATAATAATGCAAATAAGAGAAAAAGTTAGTAATAATGCCAATAAGAGATAAAATGTTAATAATAATGATAATAAGACAGATAAAAAGTGTTACTATATCAACGCGGTTATAGAAGAAAAACCCTTTTGTCTCGCATGTTATATTCCAAACGCGTATAATTTCCGTTCTTCATGGAATCACAACAACATGCGCACGAGAAAAATGTAATATATCAAACAAATATAGTAATGGAAGCAATGGTATGTGTAAGGAGTGTCGAGTGTGCGCTGTGCTGCCCTCTCTCGGCGGGACGCGGCACCTCAGGAACACGCCCGCCATCTAGTGTTAAGGTGTGCGGCGAGTGCTTCACGCGAGGCCGTAAAAAAAAAAATCAATGTTCCTCACCGTCACAGAACTAATCCCTTTACTGCCTGTCATTAAAAATTCATCGTCATTGCTAATTTATGATCGTAGGCGGAATATTCCACAACCTTCAAGACTGAACATTTTAAGTAGGCCTACTCACATCTTGCTTACGCTTCTACAGTCAAGGTCAGTTTTCTACAATTTCTCCACATTAATGATTTTTTTTTTCAAGCTTTCTAACTTTTCTTACGCATATTCTAATCTCATCTCCCGCTCACCTCTCTAATCTCGGCGCGTGTATGTGTGTGTGTGTGTGTGTGTGTGTGTGTGTGTGTGGAGCAGTAAGTAGCGGGCTTTTTTTCATTATTTTTTTTACGCCCTTGAACTGTCTCCTCTGTTGTAAAAAAAAATTAAAATCTCGACTTTCTTACTTTATATAATTTTTTTGCCTCACTGCATTAACACCTTCTTTATTACATTTTCTTGATCTTACCTCCATTTGTTCCCATCATTTCTTTTACATTTCTCTTCAGGGGCAAAACTTTCCACTTTTCAACAATATATGGACATTTTCATTGTATCAAACATCAGGATATCATGCATTCATATATATTCAAGCAGCCAGTTTTACTTACTTTTTTTTTAACTTCATATCTTCCATAAGTAAGATGCAGATTTTTTTTTCTAAGACGTTCAGTTAAGAAAGATTTTCCTCTGTTTCCAGATCAAACCTAATCCTTCTTGCTTCCGTTAATATTGTATCTTATGGAGTCTAGCATATATTGTACTCTCTCTCTCTCTCTCTCTCTCTCTCTCTCTCTCTCTCTCTCTCCCCGCCTTTCACCTGTGACTTAATATTCACGGAGGATCTGATTAAAAACAAGAGATACTGAACGCCAATTCTCTCGCCCCATTTCTTCGCGGGGAAATTTGCATACGAGAGAGAGAGAGAGAGAGAGAGAGAGAGAGAGAGAGAGAGAGAGAGAGAGAGAGAGAGAGAGAGAGAGAGAGAGAGAGAGAGAGAGAGAGAGAGAGAGAGAGAGAGAGAGAGAGAGAGAGAGAGAGAGAGAGAGAGAGAAGAGAGTCCGCGCGCACGCACATACACTTACTGTATCGCCTATCTCATAATTAGTCTCTTAATATTTCGCTTCAAACTCGTAGTTCTAAAAATTTAAGTGACAAGCGAGAAAGCAATTTATATTTTTTCTTGATATTATCGCGTCTGTCTTCGTGTAACTTAAGTCCCTCTTGAGTTTTTCCTTTTAATCACTGCAATATCTGTCTACTTCTAATCTCATCTCCCGCTCACCTCTCTGATCTCGACTTTCTTACTTTATATCATTTTTTTGCCTCCCTGCATTAACACACTATCCCTCTTTATTACATTTTCTTGATCTGTTACCTCTTACTTAACTTTTTTTTCTATATAACATTTAAACTTTATTCTTCCTCTCATACTTTTTGTCTAATCTCTTCCTTTCCATCCTTTTTCTTCTTCGCAGTTAAGTATTCTCCTTCTCTCTTACTTTTCGCTAATCTCTTCTCGCTTACTTCCCAACCTCTTCTTCTTTTACTTACTTTTCTCTAATCTCTTTCTTTCAAATGTCATCCCCTTCATCTTTAAACAATTTCCATCAACATTTTCTTTTCTCTACATCTTTTTCTTTCCCTCTATCTCTCTCCTATTTTACTTTCCTCAATGCTCTTCTTCCTCATTCTCTTACATCTTCTTTTCTTCACCTCTGAACGTTCCCTTTCAACCTTCATTTTCCTCGATCTTCACTCTTTCCCCTTCTCCCTCTCCCTCCTACTCTCAATTTCATCCATCCCTCGCTTCCCGTTATCCCTCCCTTCCTTCAGCCCTCTCATTCCCTCTCCCTTCCTTCTCCCTCCCTCCTCCCTCACCTCTACTAAGTCTTCCCCCAAAGTCATAACCATCCCGCTAACCCCATCCTCATTCCCGTTCGCGGGTTCCAATTCCCAAGAGGTGATTCCAGGAGCCTCAGTCAGGTGCAATCTTAGACTCGGGCCCGTAAGCCTATGTGGGAAGGAGGCATGTACGATAGGCTTAGCTGTATGGGGAATTTCCCTTGTGGTGGGTACGTCAAAATTGTGATGCCCGGAATACGTCGCTGGAATTCAATGATTGTTTTTGTTTCTTTTGTGTGTATCGTGTTTTTAATTTTTTTATGGTCTTATTTTTGTTGTTTTCTTTCGTTTTGTATATTTTTTGTTACTCCTTTCTGTCTTTTGTCTTATTTTCTCGTTACCCCTGATCGTTTTTTTCTTAATTTTTAAGTAGTTTGTTTTCTTTGTTTTCATTCACATGCTTATTTTTTTTATTTATTTAATTTGACTGATTTCGTTACTGTTCAATTAATGTCTCGAATCGTTCCATTTATTTCTCTTCTACTTTGTTTTCTTTATTGATATCTACTTGAACGTGTGTGTGTGTGTGTGTGTGTGTGTACTGTATGATTTTGGTATGGCAATTCAGTTAAATAAAACGACGGCAAACACACACACACACACACACACACACACACACACACACACACACACACACACAAACACACACACGAGGTAGGGGAGTGCGGGGACAGGGAAGGGAATCACCAAACACGGGTCACCAAAGAAAATTAAAACAAATCCATCATAAAAAGTGACCCTCGCCATAAAATAAAAGCAAATAAAAAAAATAAAAAAAACACCGGGAAAAAACAACTTCTTCAAAAAACATTATTAAGACCAAGCGTGTTCGTATATTTCACATCCGGACACACACACACACACACACACACACACACACACACACACACACACACACGCATACACACATGCAACAAACGGGGGTAATAAACCAGCGATATGTTGAATTATTGCAAGTAATATATCACGGCCAGCCCGAATATTATACTCACGAACGAATCACGGAACTCAACCCGGACCGAATATACCCCCCAAAAAAAGAAACACACACACACACACACACACACACACACACAGGTACACTCTACACCTGAACCTAAACTCCAATCACAACACGCAAACAGGTAAACATTAAGACACTAAAATAACATCACTTTATATATTGATTAATTCATAAAAAATAATTAATAAAGTTTCTACATCAAATCTATAGAAAAAAAGGGAGACATCATTCAACTTTACCACCACCACCACCACCACCACCCTCCCTACCAATACCTCTCTCAGCCTCCAATAACTCACCGTTTTATCACTGTAGGGAGTTTAATTAATTCGAAGCCGTAAATAACAAAAGAAAACAAAAACAGAAACAACAAAACGGACGGAATGGAGGTCGGGAGGTACAGCGATGGAGGGAGAGATAAAGGAAGAGAAGGTTGAATAGAATAGTGATATCGAAGGGTTAGTAGAGGGGTGATGTAGAGGGAGAAGGAAGGATTGATGAGAGAAGAGAAAACTGAAGATTAGAAGATGGAAAGACAAATGGTTAATATATTTCGGATGAAGAGAAGGGGAAGAGAAAGAGAAAGATGGAGATAAGAGGAGATGTGTGAGACAAAGATGAGATGGAAGGAGATGGACTAAAGTACTACGATGAAGGAATGGAAGGAAAGAAAGAGGAGAAAAGAAGAGGAGGTAGAGAGTTGATATGATGGAGGAATGGACGATAGAAGAGGAAAAAATAGGAAGAAAAAAAACGAAAAAAATAAACATCAAAAGAAAGAAATGGAAAAAAAAGTCATATTGAGATGGAAAAACATACAAAAGTGAGGGATAGAGAGATAGATGGAGGGAGGAAAGACAGAGAGATGAATGGAGGGAGGGAGGAGGGAGGGACAGAGTACAGAAAGGATCAGGACGGAGAGAAAAAAAAACAGAAATAAAGAGATATGAGAATGGAAGGATAAATTCAGGGATGGATGGAGGAAATGGTGGTTAGGAGAAAGGAATGTAGGAGTGTGATAATAGGGAATGAGGGAAGGAGGGAGAGATAGAGGAACGGAGAGGGATGAGGGATGAGGGAGGGAAAAAGATATAGAGATGAAACATGGGACAGAGAAGGGAGTGAGTGAGGAATGAGAGTACAGGGGAGGCAGGGGAGGTGTAGGGGGATGGTGGGGTGTGCAGTACAGGGCAGGGGGAAGGCTGTAGGGGGCAGTAGGGTGGGGGGGCAGGGGGCAGGGTCTTTTTATTGAGTTGTAGGCGTGCGGGTGCAGGCGATGGGCAGGTGAAGGATCGCTCGCCAGCTGGCCTCGAGGGGCACGCACGCAGTTACTCATTTTTAATGCTTGTTTACGTCGCTTACTCATAATTTATCCATTGTTGCTGCCCCCCGACCCCTCCCCTCCCCCCCCTCAACACCCTCCTCATCCTCCTCCTCCTCCCTCATCCCAACTGCATACTCCTTTTTTTTTCCTTTTTCTCCGCTGTTTCTGATTCCTCCTCCTCCTCCTCTTCCTCCCTCATCCCAACTGCCTACTCCTTTTTTTTATCTTTTTCTTCGCTGTTTCTGATTCCTCCTCCTCCTCCTCCTCCTCCTCCTCCTTCATCCCAACTGCCTACTCCTTTTTTTTATCTTTTTCTTCGCTGTTTCTGATTCCTCCTCCTCCTCCTCCTTCATCCCAACTGCCTACTCCTTTTTTTTTACTTTTTCTCCGCTGTTTCTGATTCCTCCTCCTCCTCCTCTTCCTCCCTCATCCCAACTGCCTACTCCTTTTTTTTATCTTTTTCTTCGCTGTTTCTGATTCCTCCTCCTCCTCCTCTTCCTCCCTCATCCCAACTGCCTACTCCTTTTTTTTATATTTTCCTCCGCTGTTTCTGTTCCTCCTCCTCCTCCTTCATCCCAACTGCCTACTCCTTTTTCCTCCTCCTCCTCCTCCTTCATCCCAACTGCCTACTCCTTTTTTTTATCTTTTTCTTCGCTGTTTCTGATTCCTCCTCCTCCTCCTCCTCCTCCTCCTCCTTCATCCCAACTGCCTACTCCCTTTTTACCTTTTAATTCCTGATCCTCCTCCTCCTCCTCCTCCTCCTTCATCCCAACTGCCTACTCCTTTTTTTTATCTTTTTCTTCGCTGTTTCTGATTCCTCCTCCTCCTCCTCCTTCATCCCAACTGCCTACTCCTTTTTTTTTATCTTTTTCTTCGCTGTTTCTGATTCCTCCTCCTCCTCCTCCTTCATCCCAACTGCCTACTCCCTTTTTATCTTTTCCACTTCCTCCTCCTCCCTCATCCCAATTGCCTACTCCCTTATTTCCTTTTTCCTCCGCTGTTTCTGCCTCACTGCTAGCTCCTACCTCACAATTCCTGATCCTACTCCTCCTCCTCCTCTTTCCTCATCCTACAACCTACTCTCTTTCCCTCTATTTCCCTTCTCTGACATTTCTGCCACACTCCTCCTCCCTCCTCCTCCTCCTCCTCTTTCTCCTCCCGAAGACTTTCTTATACAATGCTTGCTTTATACAGTTCATAGGCGAGACACTGATTACGTGCTGTGCTTTTTCATATTTTTGAGGCACATTTTCCTTAGATGAGTAGATGCAATATTGTGTTCTAGTAGATGATGATGTCTTGTGTGATGGTGTGTTGTGTAGATGTGTTGGTCCTCCACGCAACGCCACACTCCTGCCTCCCATAGTGAACGAGCACAGAGTATTACGTATAGTGAATCACTCTTATGTATCACACCGTATAGATCCGCAAACTGAACAGGCATCGAATATCACAGTGAATCATTCCTGTTCTCGCATTGTATAAAGTTTATCCAACACACACACACACACACACACACACACACACACACACACACACACACACACACACACACAAACAATAAAGATTCGCAAACTGAACAGGCATCGAATATCACAGTGAATCATTCCTGTTCTAGTATAGTAAAGTTTACCCAACACACACACACACACACACACACACACACACACACACACACACACACACACACACACACACACACACACACACACACACACACACACACACACACACACACACACACACACACACACACACACACCAAACCTTCCCATTTCGATGCAATACTTGTTCGAGCCCTGACGTTGTTGTGTTTCTCAGCCCTCGTCTCTTAGCAAGCAATTAGCAAATAGGAAGACCAAACAAGGACACGGAGGCACAAATGGAATTACTAGCCCTCCTCCTCCTCCTCCTCCTCCTCCTCCTCTTCCTCCTCTTCCTCCTCCTCTAACGCCATACAAGCCTGACCTCCATTCATCCTTAATAAATGAATAAAACCTCTCTCTCTCTCTCTCTCTCTCTCTCTCTCTCTCTCTCTCTCTCTCTCTCTCTCTCTCTCTCTCTCTCTCTCCGGTTAAATGTCGATAAAAACCTTCAGTGAAAAAAAATTCACAATGATGTTTCCTCCTCCAACGCCCCCCACCCCCCCTTTCTCTCCCTTCTCCTTCCCCTTCCCCTCCCCCCTGCTAAACACACCAGCCATGCCATACATCATCAGTCAGATCCGAATAAGAATATTAACTGCGCCTTTCTGAATTGCCAACCTCCCCTATTTTCATCAGCCTTATTCCTCCTCCTCCTCCTCCTCCTCTTCCTGTCTGTCTCTCCTCCTTCCTTCTCTGTCATTTATCTGCTTTACTTCCTCCTCCTATTTCTTCCTCTCTCATTTTCCTCTCTCACCTCTTCCCTTTGCTTTTGTTATGCTCTCTCTCTCTCTCTCTCTCTCTCTCTCTCTCTCTCTCTCTCTCTCTCTCTCTCTCTCTCTCTCTCTCTCTCTCTCTCTCTCTCTCTCTCGCTCTCTCTAGCTTCCTCCTTCCTCTCCTTCCCCTCCTCCGCCATATCTCATTAAATTATCCACTGTTCCCTCCATCCACCCTTTCCTTCATTCCTCCTCGTCGGCTACACGTCACGTCCTCGTAACTCGAAATAATAATCAAAATCTAATCCAAACCGATGGACTTCAAACCCTAAAAAAACGAAAACGAAAAGCATAATACGTCGCATCTCTCTTATACGAGTAACTCCTCTTCCCTTCCCCTTTCTAATATAACCCTTACTTCTACTCCTATTACTCCTCCTCCTCCTCCCCCTGCCTCCTCTCTCCTCTCTCCTCGTCCCTCCCCTCGCAAAAAAATCGAAAAAAGTTAAATAATGTATTATTCGGCGGGACACACTCCGCTAGGG
>NC_066558.1:4111779-4141779 GCF_024679095.1 Eriocheir sinensis
AGGCGAGGAGCGACAGGTAGGCAAGTAATGAGGCAGATCCACCTGTCGGAAATACAATTACTCACCTGTGAAAGTTATGACCGGAAAAAGAGAATGCGAAAAGTACAAACAGACACACACAAAAGAAATTAGCTGTTCATCATTAACAAAGACTAACACCTGTGCCATTATCTTTACTACTACTACTACTACTACTACTACTACTACTACTACCACCACCAACGCTACCACTGCACCCACTGTCACTATCCCCACTGCAATTATTACCACTGCAACCATCATCACCATCACCACCACCACCCCCTGCAATTCACTTCTCACTATTCACGATACATCACACACACACATACAGACAGACATACAAACAGACAGACAGACACAATTTTGCTCTCATTACGGGTCATACTGCAGACAATTTGCGTGCCTTCTTGTAATTGTGCATTGTGTTGCTTTATTCGTATGTGTGTGTGTGTGTGTGTGTGTGTGTGTGTGTGTGTGTGTGTGTGTGTGTGTGTGTGTGTGTGTGTTATTACGTAGTTATTTCTGTGTTACTTGCTTTTTCGTTTTATGTTTTTTTTTTATTATTTTACAGTTTCATTCATCTTTATTATTCATTCTTTATTGAGCTCCGTCTTGCATTCCTTATTCATGTTTTTTTTATGGCAACTTATCATTATTATTGTTATTCCTGTTCTTTCGTAGTAGTAGTAGTAGTAGTAGTAGTAGTAGTAGTTTACCTTTTTATTACTCCTTCACACGCCTTCCTCCACCGTCATTTCACTGTACATTAAGTTCCCTTCTCGTCGATATAATGAGTGTTAATCCTTACCCATCAACGTTCTTTTGCTTCATCATCCTTTTGCAATTCCCTTCTCACTATATCTCACCATCAATTTTGCATTCCTTTAGAACTGTTAAGTATGTGATTGTGAGGGGAGAAGGGGCTGTGGAAGGGAAGTAAAGGGGTGGTGAGGAAGTAAGAATATTAGGGAAAGATAAAAGAGAGTGAAGGGAGATAGAAGGGGGAAAGTAGAAGACTGTGAGAGGTGGGTACAGGGAATGAAGAAGTGAGGTGAATGGGAGCTACAGGAAGGATATAAAGGAAGAAGGGGAAGAAGGAGAGGACAAGATAAGAAGGTGGAGGCAGGGAGAGGCGGGAAAGGAAGGAGTTGAAAATGGGAGAGGAAAATATAGGAAGATAGTTTTTTTTTTACAACAAAGGAGACAGCTCAAGGGCACACAAAAATAGGAAACAATAAAAAAAATGCCCGCTACTCGCTGCTCCTAAAAAAAAAGAAGGGAGGTTTAGTAGAGATAAAGAAGGAACGGGGTACGAGAGGAGAAAAAGGGATGAAAGGGAAAAAGATGAATTGAAGTGATTGAGGGAATGAGTAGAAATAAAGATGAGAGTAGATGAAGGGAGGGACAAGGATGATTTTATGTTTGAGGTGAATTTGAGTTGTACAGAAAAAGACAGGTAGGGAATGGTAACACCTGTGCTCCCCAATCACCTCGGCCCCCTTACCTGTCCACCTTCACCTGTCTACCCCCTTACACTGTCCTACTCTACCTCCCTCACTTACTCCCCTCCCCTTAACTACTCCCATTTACCTGTCTTACCTGTCCACCTTCACATGTCTACCCCCTTACACTGCCCTGCTCTACCCCCCTCACTTCCTCCCCCCCCCCTTAACTACTCCCATTTACCTGTCTAACCCCTCACCCATTCAGCACTAACACCTTACCTGTCCACTCTTAACCATCTACCCCCCTCACTCATCTCCCCTTAACTACTCCCATTTACCTGTCTAACCCCTCACCCATTCAGCACTAACACCTTACCTGTCCAATTACCTATCAAGCCCCTCTTACCTTTTCACCACACTTTACCTATCCCAATTTTACCTGTGTCCCTACCAATTCTCACCTGCCTCCCTTCACCTGCTAATGGCTCCAGGATACGATTAGGGATTATTTCGTAGTCGCTCCTTTGCACTTCCCGCGGCGGCAAAACACGCGTGCAATCTTGGCGTTGTTGTTGGTGGGGGGGAATGTGATGATGGGAAACGCATTACACTCGGGGAAAACGTATGCAGTGGAGGACATGGGAATGCTCTGACGCCGGGACGATGATTTACAAACGGAACTACACACGCACATACACACACACACAAAAAAAAAAATGTACGTATAAGCATTTTGGAGCAGTTATACACATTCAGTCTGACACTCACACACACACACACACACACATAAACACTAACGCTCAGGTACGCGCACACACACACACAAAAAAAATAAACATGTACATACGCATTTTGAAGCAGTAATACGTATACATTCAGTCTGCTACACACACACACACACACACACACACACACACACACACAGAGGGGGATGATTCTGCAGTATTCCCTTAAACGGCCAGTAAACATTGCATGATTTGACTGCAGTAACGTCTAAATCAACGCGTTCTTGTCGTACCAACCTTCCCATGGCAGATGTGAACTACTTGAGCCTCACCTGGACTTAATTTATTGCCGCGGAAAATATAGGGAAAGAAGGAAGCAATATGATGGAGCATGGCAGAGGAGGCAGCATAAATTTGTGTGTGTGTATGTGGAGAGAGTCGTAATGAGGCAGTTAGTGATAGGTGTTGAAAGGGGGTCGGTCTCGGTCTCTCTCGGTCTCTCTCTGATTTTTCCTTTCTTGCCATTTGCATCCTCTTCCTCCTCCTATTTTTCCTTCTTCCTCTTATTGTTACCTAGTATATTCTTCACTTTTTTCCTCCTCCTCCTCCTCCTCCTCCTCCTCCTCCTCCTCCTCCTCCTCCTCCTTCCTAAATGACGACGAAAGTGCTGAGTCAATTTGATGGTGCAAAGCAGATTGGACTTGTGTGTGTGTGTGTGTGTGTGTGTGTGTGTGTGTGTGTGTGTGTGTGTGTGTATGTGTGTGTGTGAGAGAGAGAGAGAGAGAGAGAGAGAGAGAGAGAGAGAGAGAGAGAGAGAGAGAGAGAGAGAGAGAGAGAGAGAGAGAGAGAGAGAGAGAGAGAGAGAGAGAGAGAGAGAGAAACACCACCATCACATCACATATACAAAGAGCCATAAAACTAAGGGTATGGAGAAAGCACTTCTTTTATGCAAATTTTATGAATCTGCATATATCATTGACTGCTCGCCGGGTGATCGGATTAGCGAATCAATAAACAGCTCTGTCTTTACAGCCATAAAACTTCATCACGCGTGTCGCCCTTGGATTCGGGGCTTTTATTTCAATTCAATAAAGAAATGCATAACCAGAGGGAAGCGTCGCCTGCCCCATGGAGCCGCACATTGACTGGAAATATTAACAAGAGAGCAGCGACGGTGGAGGGGGAATACAAGTCGAGTGCAGTGTTCGGTGACGGGGGTGGAAAGGAGACCCACAAGTACTGACTGGAAATAATAACAAAAGAGCATCGGGAGTGAACGGGAATACCAGTCGAGTGCAGTGTTCGGTGACGGGGGTGGAAGGAGAAGCTCAGTTTGGGACAATTTCTCTTAGGGAACAGAGAAGCCAAGGAAAAAATAACCGATAATATGACTTACGTAAGATATCAAAGCTCAAAGGGTAAGTTTAAGTAAGCTAACAGATTCCAAGGAAAATAATGATGAGTGCACACGTAGTTGAATTACAATGTGAGAAGAAATATAATCAGGAGTTAGGGAATAGGTGTGGGAAACAACAACTTTAAGCAAATACAAAGGAGTAGGAATAAGGGTTGAGTTAGGGAGCATGTATTAGTTAGGGCATGTTCAGGGTGAGTAAAAGTTTGAGTTTGGGAGCATCTATTAGTTAGGGCATGTTCAGGGTGAGTAAAAGTTTGAGTTAGGGAGCATGTATTAGTTAGGGCATGTTCCGGGTGAGTAAAAGTTTGAGTTTGGGAGCATGTATTAGTTAGGGCATGTTCAGGGTGAGTAAAAGTTTGAGTTAGGGAGCATGTATTAGTTAGGGCATGTTCAGGGTGAGTAAAAGTTTGAGTTAGGGAGCATGTATTAGTTAGGGCATGTTCAGGGTGAGTAAAAGTTTAACTCGAGACAAAAGATAAACAAGTCAGAAGCAAGTTTTTTTACTGGTTTACGCAGAAAAAAGTTATCTCCACAAAAAAAGTAGTCATATATTCCCCATGAAAACATTAACTCTCTTGAAAATAATACGCCTACCCTTGCTACATTGTTACTTAAACTTGATATGTACGAATTACTACAATGAATAGAATGCGTTTTCAAAAATAATACAAAAATTAGTTATAAAATTAGAAAAATATCAAACATTATTAATATATAGGTACAGACCAAAATACGTACGTGAAATACATGTTCCCAGTGTATAAAGGAATAAATTCAAAATAAAATAATTAAAAAAAAACATGTAAGCGAGTAAAACACAAGATAAATGAAGTACTACAAAAGAAAAAAAGAAGGTAAGAGAAGGGGAAACCAGACAATAAAACGTGCGGGTAGAGGAGGAAGAGGAAAATGAGAGGAGGAGGGGAAGAGCAAAAAGAAGAATAACGAGAAAAAAAACGGAATGAAGAGGTGAAAACAAGGAATTAAAGAAACGCAAAGATGACGATAACGAGAACCAGAACAAGAAAGAACAAAAAGGAAAACGAAAGAATGAGAGGAAGCAAAGCAAACTAGGAAGACTTAATGGCGGAGAGAGGAAAAAACGCTTGAAAAATGACGTGAAGTAGAGAAGCAGGGAGAAGGGAAACGGTGGATAAAAAGGGACGAAATGATAAGTAACAAATGAAAGAAAAAACAGAGAGAGAGAGAGAGAGAGAGAGAGAGAGAGAGAGAGAGAGAGAGAGAGAGAGAGAGAGAGAGAGAGAGAGAGAGAGAGAGAGAGAGAGAGAGAGAGATAAAAGTGTTAAAACGATCGAAAAAGATAAAGAAAGGAGGAGAGAACGAAAAAACGACACACACACACACACACACACACACACACACACACACACACACACACACACACACACACACACACACACTCGGAAAAGAACGGTTTGAGGTGGTGAATAACTTATGAACTTTGGGAAATCTAACATACATGGATAAAACAGACAGAATAAAAAATAAAATGACACATGAACTTTGAGAAATAACAAAGAAGAAAATAGAGATGAAATATAAAAAAATCAAGAGAAACAGACACTCGTGCATATACAGATAATAAAGAATAAAAAAAAAACTTTGAAGGGATAACTGACATGACGTGAAAGATATATAAGGGCAAGAGAGAAGGATGGAGATGTTGGTAGAGGCAAAGATAAAAACACAGACAGAAACAGACACAAGGAAGCAGGTAACAAGGAAGGAAGGGCTTGAGGTGAAGAGTAACATATGGACGATGAGGGAAAAAAAAAACAAGGGGTAAAAAATTAGAGAGAGATAATGCGTGCAGGAAAAAAAAAGATAATATAGCTACTTACAAAAACACGAACAGATATAGAGAGGAAGACAGACATAGGTAAAGAAAACGAAGGCTTACGACAATAACACATGGATTAAGAGGAAGAAACGAGAGGTAGACAGACTGAAAATGAAAGAACAGGAGCAGATGGCAAAAGCAGAACTACTAACAAATACACAGAGAGAAATAATAAGGTAATACAAAAAGCAAGGTCTGAGGCAATAAATAACATATGGGATAGGGAAAATAGAGGAGCCATGATGGAAGAAAAAAAAAAAGAATGAGATATGGACAACGTAAAAAGAAGCACACAGACAAACAGAGAAAGGGAGACATAGATGATAAAGAAGGAAAAAGCTTACGACGATAAAAAAAAAATAGATATATATACAGAAGACGGGAAATAAGAAAACTATGGATAGACTTTGAGATTCATACAAACAGCCAAGAGAGAGAGAGAGAGAGAGAGAGAGAGAGAGAGAGAGAGAGAGAGAGAGAGAGAGAGAGAGAGAGAGAGAGAGAGAGAGAGAGAGAGAGAGAAATGATCAAGAAGGCAAACGCTCAAGACGATAAAAAAACACATACAAACACACAAAGAGAGAGGGAGCGAGACAACCAGACCCAGGTGATAAGGAGGGCAAAGGCTTGAGGCGGTAAATAACATATGGGCGGTGGGAATGAGGGCGGGGAGGCGCCGTGCGGTGGGCGGCCTAAGTGGTGTCACCCCGCAGTATGCAAATCCTGGCGGGATCACGTAATGGAACCAAGCTCTAAAATTTGAATAGAACCGCATTAGGCCTATTCCGGCGCCGATGCGACTGCCTGCCATGTAAAGGGGAGAGGAAGGGAGGGGAGGGTGCCGGAGGGAGGAAAGGATGGGAAGGGAAGGGATGGGTGGTGGTGGTGGTGGTGGTTGTGTGGGGTGGTAAAAAAGGTTGTATGGATTAATGAGTCTGCTTGTTCGCCCTCAGTCTTTGCTCTTTAGAAATTAAGTCTATTTTATGACTCCTACGACTACCACTAGTAATGCCTGAATGGAAATAGATATTGCTCTTTACTACTACTACTACTACTACTACTACTACAACTACTACTACTATTACTACTACTACAACTACTACTACTACTACTACTACTACTACTACTACAGCTACAACTACCACCACTACCACTTTCACACACACACACACACACACACACACGACAATAACAAATAAAATATGACCACAATACACAATACGAACCGAGATACACACGCGCACGCACACACGCACACGAGAGCGAGAGCGAGAGAGAGAGAGAGAGAGAGAGAGAGAGAGAGAGAGAGAGAGAGAGAGAGAGAGAGAGAGAGCATCGTTACCCCTCGCAGCATCCAAGAGGGAGTTTAAAATTATTTGTGTGACTATCCAGACTCCCAGCGGATTAGAGGCAGCCAGAGATATATTGGAGCGATCAATCCTTTAGGGGCTCCAGAACATCACTCAGCATCCACTTCCCTTCATCTCCCTCATCTCCAGCATCCCCCCCCCCCCCCCTCCCATCCCAGCCTCCTTTCCCTCCTTGCTCATTCTTATCTTCTCGTCTCATCTCCCTGTTCCCACTTTCTCATCTCTGCATAACTTTAACTCCTTCTTAATTATTTTCTTTATCTTCCCATTCTCTTCTCCCATTCTCTCCTTTCTCCCTTTTATCTTCTCGTCTCATCTCCCTGTTCAGCATCTTCCCGTTTTTCATCTCTGTGTAGCTTTACCTTCTTCCCCATTCTCATTTATCACATTTTTACTTCTCTCCTATTCTCTTCATTTATCCCATTCTCTTCATCTTCCCCATTCTCTTCATCTTCCCATTCTCTTCTCACTCTCTCTCCGTTTTCTGGCGTCTCATCTCATCTTCCCGTCTACACATTTCTGCATCCTCTTCCGTTCAGTTCAATTTTACGTTCCCTTCATCATCATCTTTTCCCGTTCCCTTCATCTTCCACTCCCCTTCCCAATCTGTTCTCTTATCTCCCCGTTCCCTTCATCTCCCCACCTTCACCCAGCATCCAGTTTCTTCCATCATCCTCACTTTCAGCATCTTCGCCTTTTACCCCATCTTTTCAACATCCTGTCTCCTCCTTTTTGCATCTATTCATCTCCCCATCTTCACATTTCAACCTATTCCCCATCTTCGCACCTTTTAAGTTTGTCTGTTACCTCACCTTCGCATACATTCCTTCCCTTTTTATCTCCCTTTTCTTACCTTCCACTGTTTTCGTCCCCATACATCTTATATCAGTAACCTCCCCACCTCTGCATCTCCGTTCATCTACCTGAAAAGATAAACGAATATAAGTAAATGAAGGAGGAGGAATAAAGTGTTAAAAATATTATAAAAAAAAACTAACCCCAGTTTACCGAATCAAGGGAAAAGAGAAAGAGAAAAGTGGGGAGTGGAAGAGGAAGGGAGGGAGGAAGGAAGGAGAGTAGTAGTAGTAGTAATAGTAGTAGTAGTAGTAGTAGTAGTAGTAGTAGTAGTAGTAGTAGTAGTAGTAGTAGTAGAGATGGTGTGGATCTAAAGGAAAAACATGACAAGGGGGAAAGAGGGAGGAAGAAAAGTAAGAATAAAAAGTAGGAATGAGGGAAGAGAAATAATAAAGTAAGAGAAAAGAAAAAAATAAACGAGGAAAATAAGAATAAAAAGTAGGAATGAGGGAAGAGAAATAATAAAGTAAGAGAAAAAGGAAAAAAGAAACGAGGAAAATAAGAATAAAAAGTAGGAATGAGGAAAGAGAAACAAAGTAAGAGAAAAAGGAAAAAAGAAACGAGGAAAATAAGAATAAAAAGTAGGAATGAGGGAAGAGAAATAATAAAGTAAGAGAAAAAGGAAAAAATAAACGAGGAAAATAAGAATAAAAAGTAGGAATGAGGGAAGAGAAATAATAAAGTAAGAGAAAAAGGAAAAAAGAAACGAGGAAAATAAGAATAAAAAGTAGGAATGAGGAAAGAGAAACAAAGTAAGAGAAAAAAAGGGAAATAAATGACGAGGGGTAGTGAAGGCAACTGTCTGTCGGGAAATGGAAAGAGACGAGAGAGTGAGAAAAATTTTCCCTCCGTCGTGGTTAACAGCCTCACTCTCCTCCCAAGCTTGAATGGGAGAGAGAATATAAATCATAACATTCTGAATACATTACTCGGGGAAGGGCAATAAAAAAACCCAGCGCTGAAGGAGAGAGAGACGGAAGGGTAACGCAGGGAGAGAGAGGGAGGGGAAGGGGAGAGAGAGATCGGATGGGAAGGAGAGGGAGCGAGGGAGAGAGAGGGTAAGAGAGGGAGGAAGTGGTGGGATTGGGATTGTAAGGGAGGAAGGGATGTGAGTGAGTGAGTGTGTGAGAGAATGAGAGGGAAGGAGGTAAAAAATTTGATAGTTAAAGATATAGAAATGTAACTAGATCGATAGATAGTGGATATATAATAGAGGAAAAGATACATGTAAAAAAGTAGTTAGCCAGGTAGGTAGGTAGGTAGATGAGAGAGAGAGAGAGAGAGAGAGAGAGAGAGAGAGAGAGAGAGAGAGAGAGAGAGAGAGAGAGAGAGAGAGAGAGAGAGAGAGAGAGAGAGAGAGAGAGAGAGAGAGAGAGAGAGAGAGAGAGAGAGAGAGAGAGAGAGAGAGAGAGAGAGAGAGAGAGAGAGAGAACCTACTGTTAAGAAAATCATTAATACTGCGAAAAAAAAACAAGAAAAAGAAAATATATAAATCTGACGTTCATTTTCTGAGAACACACGTAAAAATAATTAATGGAAGTTGAAAAAAAAGAGAAAAGCAGGAAAGAAAAGGAGGAAAATGCGTAAAAATCAAACCATTATAAAATATCCACAAATAAAAAGAAAAACAAAACAAATAAATAACAAAAAACGAAGAAAATCACCCAAGCAAACCAGAGAAAAAATCATCACGGAAAACGGTGAAAAATAATGAGTAACCAACCACATTAGAAGCAACATTTTTACATATATATTTCTGTGTGGCATTCGAAGACAAAAAAAAAAAAAAAAAGAGGGAGAGAAAAGAGGAAAAAAAGAAATGTCATAGAACGTTGAATTTATTTTTGCCTTGTCGCATGCAAAAAAAAATAGAGCAGCTTCATATATTATTAGGGAGGCAGGTAAAGGCTCCCGCTTCCTTAATTAGCACACCTGGTCATCTGCCTGTGATGTAATGATGATTAATGGAACAGACTCCTCAGGCTCTCTCTCTCTCTCTCAGGTGTTTTTTATTCTTTTTTATGCTTTTTTCGTGTTCATTTGCTTCTTTTTTTTCTATTACGACTCTCTCTCTCTCTCTCCCCCGTCTTTCACATTTTTCCTCCTTCCTTCTCTTTGTTTACCCGCGCCCTGTTCCGTCTCTTCCTTCCTCCCTCACTCTCATTATCACCTCTCACCCTCATTTTTCCTCCCTTTAATCTCCCTTCCTTCCTATGATTGCTGCTCCCTCCTCCTTCTTTCCCTCCTCTTTTATCTTCCTGTTCTTATTCCCTTTCGCACCTAAATTTGTCGAGTGGTTGTGTTGTTATTCCCGACTTTCTCTTTACTTATCTTTTTCTTTATCCTTCGTTCGCTCCCAAGACGTCGTTTTCGTAAATTAAATGAAGGTCGTTTGGGGCGAAATTTATTACCTATGGCTAATTATTCGTAGTTTCCCTTCGCTTTGGAAATTGGTATTAAAGAAGGGGAGCGCTTCAGCGAGACCCACCTGAGGGAAACACCTGTACGTATAGCCTTTCCCTCTCCTTAAGTCCCCTTCCCCCTTGACTTGGCGAGGGAAAAACACCTTTGCGCCCTGCTACACTTATAATATTACCTTCCTACGTTTTCTTTTTTCTGTGTTCTTTCCGCCTTTCTCTGTACCTTCACACTCAGATTAACTTTATTTCTGTTACTTCCTTTTTTTTGCAAGTTCCATATCACTGGGTGTAGATAAGTATTCCTAGTAGTAGTAGTAGTAGTAGTAGTAGTAGTAGTAGTATAATTATATCTCAGATTTGTGTAATTCTGTCCATTCATTCATTTTTCCTTAATACCTTCCTCTTTTTCCTTTCCTCTTCTTTATCTCTATCAATCCCTTCCCTTCATCTTCTCATCATTTTGCTCCTTTCCATCCTTCCCTTCCTGTTTCCCACCTCTTTCAATCCCTTCCCTTCATCTTCTCATCATTCTACTCCTTTCCATCATTCCCTTCCTGTTTCCCACCTCTTTCAATCCCTTCCTTTCATCACCATCACCTCCTCCTCCTCCTCCTCCTCCTCCTCCTCCTCCTCCTCCTCCTCCTCCTCCTCCCTTGACCCTTCAAAGCCTGATGAATCGAACCCATTTCTTCACCTGATTTCCATACACACTCTTCCTCCTGATGAAAGACTTGGCGTTTCCCCTCTCACCTCCCCCCTCCTCCCCCCTCGTCTCCCCTCCCCTTCCTCCCATACATCAGCGGCGCCTCCCCTCTTTGTTTCCCCTCCTAAGATGCTGCTTGCGTTAATTATAGCCATTAATTAAAAATCTCCCATTAATTAAAAATTCTGCCCCCCTCCATTGTAGCGTGCGGGATGACGATGCTGTATATTGATGCGGGGTGGGGTGGGGGGGGGGGAGGAAGGGAAAGGGGGGTTGGGGAGCGAGGGAGAGAGGAAGAGATCATTTTATTGTTTTTTTTTTGTTCTTCTTTTCTTCTACTTTTTTTTTACTTTTTCTTATTTCTGTACTTGAGTTTTGTTTTTTTGTGTGTTTGACCTTTTGTGTTTCTTTCGCTTTCTTTGTTTTGTTTTTTATTTGTATATATTTCATCATCTTTTTTTATTTTTTTATTTCTTCATATGGCGTTCGCGTTTGCTTGATATATTTATAAACCACCTAACAGTTACTTTACACACACACACACACACACACACACACACACACACACACACACTTGGTACGTTGTATAGTAAGGCTCTTATGCAACTATTATTATTATTATTATTATTATTATTATTATTATTATTATTATTATTATTTTTTTTTTTTTTTTTTTATCTCTCTCTCTCTCTCTCTCTCTCTCTCTCTCTCTCTCTCTCTCTCTCTCTCTCTCTCTCTCTAAGATTCACCGGTCACCTGCGTTTCATTAATTTCCTCGGCAAGGTGTTTCCAGTCACCAAAAAGAGAAAAAAAAAGCAACAATAATAACTAGGCACAAAAACGGCTACCCACAGGAGGCAAGACGGTCGAGAGTCCCGCTAAAAACTCCTCAAATTGTTCCTTATGCCTCTCTCTTCACGGTGGGTTAGAAGTGGAGGAAAGAGGAAGGGAGGGGAGGGAGGAAAGGAAAGGAGTGGAATAAAGAAAGGGAAGGAGGGGGGGTAGGAATGACAGGAGAAGATAGCAAAGGGGAGAGGAAGGAGAGGGAGGGGAGGGACAAGGGAAGAGAAGGGAATAGCAGAGGGAAGGGGAAGGAAGAGGGAAGGGGTAGGGGAGGAGGAACAGGAGAGGTTAGGGAAAGGAGGAGCCAGAGGAAGGGAAGGAAGGTGAGAGGGAGAAGAGGAAGGAGGGACCAGAAGAGGAGGGGAGAGAGGAGAGGGGAGAGAAGGAAGAGGGGAGAAAGTTGGAGGGGATGTTTTGTTGTGGTTGGGGAGAGGAGGAAATTGTAGTGGAGATGGGGAGAAGGAAGGAAGGAAGGAAGGAAGGAAGGAAGGAAGGAAGGAAGGACAGAAGGAAAGAACGAAGGAAGGAAAGAAGGAAGGAAGGGAGGAAGGAAGGAAGAGAGGAAGGAAGGAAGGAAGGAAGGAAGGAAGGAAAGAAGGAAGGAAAGGAAAGGAAGGAAGGAAGGAAGGAAGGAAGGAAAGAAGGAAGGAAGAAATGAAGGAAGGGAGGAAGGAAGGAAGAGAGGAAGGAAGGAAGGAAGGAAGGAAGGAAGGAAAGAAGGAAGGAAAGGAAAGGAAGGAAGGAAGGAAGGAAGGATAAATAAGGGAAGAGAATGATGAAAAGGAGGAAATAAGGGGAGAAGGTAGGAATGAATGAATGAAGGAAGGAAGGAGGAAAGGAAGGAAATAAATAAGGATGGAAAGAAAGAATGGAAGGAAGGAATGATGACAGCGTAAGTAGAAGAATTAGGGAGGAAGGGAGGGAGAAGGAAGAAAAAAAATAGGGAGAATGGAAGGAGGAAAAGAAGTAGGGAGATGACTATTGTGGAAGGGAGGAAGGTATAAGAAGAGAGAAGAAAAAAAATATGAGGAAAACAAAGATGAGAAGAAGGAAAGGAGGAGGAATAAAAGAGGAAAGAAGACAATAATGAGGTAAAGGAGGAGGAAAAGAGAGGAGATAAAAAAGAAGAAAATAAGGTAACGAGGAATGATATAGAGGGATATAGGGAGGAAGTACAAAGGAGGAGGAGGAAGAGAAAGGAAGAGGAAGGAAAGGGGAAAAAAGTAGATAGCGAGGAAAAGGAAGAATAAAGGAAAGAAACAGAGATAGAGAAATGTCAGAAGTTGGACAAAGTGAAGAAGGAAAAGGAAAGAAGGAGAAAAAGAGAAAAGGATAGAGAAGGATGATGAGGAAGAAAAAGGAAGCAAAAATAGATAGGAAGAATAGGAGTTAGAGGGGGTAAAGTATAAAAGAAGATGATAGGTAGAAGAGGGAGACAGAAGGGAGAAATGAATGAAGGAATAAGGAGGGAAAAAGTAAAGAGAGGGTAAAGAAAGAAAATGGTGATAAAAATAAGTGGAGAGAGAGAGAGAGAGAGAGAGAGAGAGAGAGAGAGAGAGAGAGAGAGAGAGAGAGAGAGAGAGAGAGAGAGAGAGAGAGAGAGAGAGAGAGAGAGAGAGAGAGAGAGAGAGAGAGAGAGAGAGAGAGAGAGAGAGAGAGAGAGAGAGAGAGAGAGAGAGAGAGAGAGAGTAAAGAGTGTGATGACAGGAATATAAATAAACTGCAATTATGGAAACATCGGATAAGGAGGTCACGGTAATTATGGTGTTGAATGGCGCTGGTGGTGATGAGGGGTGATGATGGGGGGAGGTGGTGATGATGGTAGTGGTGTGGTGGTGATGATGATAGTTATAATAGTGGTGATGATAGTGGTGATAATTAATAATAGTAATGTCTTTGGAGGTGGTGAGTGAAGGGTAATTAAGCTATGGTAATGGAGGTCAATAGTGGTAGTACGGTATGGTAGTGGTGACGAATATATGTATGGTAGTAGAAATCAATGGTATAGTTATGGTAGTGGAAATCAAACATGGTATAGTTATGGGAACAGATTTGAAATATGGTACAGGAATAGTTTGGTGGACAATGGTAGTGATGAGAGAGTATGGTAGAGATGGTGAATAGAAATGGTAGCGGTATGATGATGGTATAGTGATGGTGATGTCATGGGAATGGTACGGAAGGGTGTGGTAGCGGTGATGTGGTGTTATGGTGATATGGTAGTGGTGATGAATAGCATTATGGTGGTGGTGGTGGTGATGGATGGTGACGTATGGGAACACCCGCTTATGTAACCCATAGGAGGAGGAGGAGGAGGAGGAGGAGGATTTAAGGTCGGAGGAGGGAAGGACGATGGGACGGTGACACGCTTTGAGGAGACAGGAGAGAGGAGGAGGAGGAGGAGGAGGAGGGAACGGATAAGATAAAGGAAGGGAAGTGAAGAAGCAAGGTGAGAAAGATAAAAGAAAATGGAAAAAGGAAAAAAGAAGGAAGGAAAAAATATAAAGATAGAAGAAGTAAAGAGAATGAAAAAAAAAGGGAGAGGTATAGAAGGAAGCAATAAATGGAGGGAGGAAAAGAAAAGGACAAGGAAGGAGGAAAAAAAAAGTTCGTGAGAGATAGAGAAAAAGACGAACACACACACACACACACACACACACACACACACACACACACACACACACACACACACACACACACACACACACACAGATAGATAGATAGATATGGAGAAGGAGATAGAGAAAAAGACGAACACACACACACACAGATAAAGATAGATAAATAGAGAGAAAGATATAGAGAAAAAGACGAACACACACACACACACACACACACACACACACACACACACACACACACACACACACAGATAGATAGATAGATAGGGAGAAGGAGATAGAGAAAAAGACGAACACACGCACACACAGATAAAGATAGACAAATAGAGAGAAAGATATAGAGAAAAAGGCGAACACACACACACACACACACACACACACACACACACACACACACACAGCCGGCAACAGCCACTATGAATACCGCGACTCATCTTAGCCAAGCCTTATTGATTTTTCTGATGGACGCGAGAGGAAGGCGGGCGGGCGGGCGGGCGGGCTGAGGGCTTCGGGCGGGGAGGGCGGTGGGCGGGGGGCGGGCGGGGGATAGAAAGCCAATCCCTCCCAGCATTGGCACAGACTCAACAGTGCACCACCTCGCTACACCGTCCTTCTCTCCCTCCTTCTCTCTCTCTCCCTCACCTCCACACACCTATTGATTGGACACGTGAGCGGCTGAGGCACCGGAGGAAGGGAGGGAAGGAGGAAGAAACCACTGGAGGAACGGCGAGGAGGGTTCGGGAGGGACAAAAGGTCGGGGATACTAAACAGGAAACCGCCCAAACCGACATATTGAAACCTCTTCGGCCGGGGCGGAACCAATCGCGGCCCGCTATTGGTTATTGAACTGTGACGGGCGAAACCAATCACTGCTGTCGATGGCCAATGGGAAGTGATCGGATAGATTGTGGGCGGAGCCTCCCCCGACCCCAGCCAATAGACGCCGAAGGTGATTGATTTCCCTTCCCCTGATTGGTTCCCTGCCTCTGTCTACGGAACCGGCGAATTTCAGGTTCCTCCCCACACCTGGAGTTTTTTTTTACGTTCACGCTTCCTGTTTGGCCTTCTTACCTGTGTGGGGGGAGGGGGGTTGAGGGGGAGGGGGGGAGGGGATGGAGGTGTTGTCAGGTAACTTGTGTTTGGTGTCTCGTGAAGAATGTGAACTGGGAACGATTTTTTGGGATATACTTTCTACTTCGCCTCGTTCCCGATATCCGGTGTGTGTGTGTGTGTGTGTGTGTGTGTGTGTGTGTGTCGTAGTGAATGTGTGTGACTGCTTCAAGATGCGGATACATAAATAAGAGTGTGCGTGCGTGTGCGTGTGTGTGTGTGTGCGTGTGTGTGTGTGTGTGTGTCGTAGTGAATGTGTGTGACTGCTTCAAGATGCGGATACATACATAAGTGCGTGTGTGTGTGTGTGTGTGTGTGCGTGTGTGTGTGTGTGTGTGTGTGTGTGTGTGTGAGTGACGCATGAGGGAATCGGCCCCATGTATGCATAGAAAGGCACACAGCTTTTAGGAAATACGTACATAACTCATCCCTCCTCCTCCTCTTCCTCCTCCTCCTCCTCCTCCTCCTCCATCGCACGAAACACACACCATCAATCGCATTATTCAAATACATCCGACAAAGAAGGAAGAGAAGAGGAGGAGTAAGGAGGAGGAAGGGAAGGGGAAAACTGAAGGAGGAGGAGGAGGAGGAGGAGGAGATAGTGTTCTATCCCACATATTCTCTCTCTCTCTCTCTCTCTCTCTCTCTCTCTCTCTCTCTCTCTCTCTCTCTCCATTGTGTTTAGGCCGCGTTGGAAGCAATCAGCTAAGTAGCCTAGGCCTACTGAGCTCTCTCTTAAGGCCTACCCTGTAAATATTTCCTCCAGGCCATATGCATAACTTTAAACTTGACACAGGTCGGTAGGGGAAAAAGGGACATGTTAGATTAGAGAGGAGGAGGAGGAGGAGGAAGGGTAGAGGGGAAGGAATGGATGGAGGTGAGGGAAAGGAAGGGAAGGGTAAAGGCGGGAGGGAAAGAAATGTGTGTGTGTGTGTGTGTGTGTGTGTGGGTGTGTGTTTTGGGTGCAACATACACGTGAAAAAATTAACCAACTCGAATAAACAACAGGAAAACCATACACACACACACACACACACACACACACACACACACACACACACACACACACACACACAAACAGAAACACACACACACACAAACCCACGGACGCAAATACTCCCTACACACACAAAAAAACAAAAAAAAAAAACACCGCCACACAAGCTTCCAAAATCACACACACACACACACACACACACACACACACACACACACACACACACACACACACACACACACCAGGATTGGCATTCATGTTACGTTTGGCCAGGTAACACAAGGTAGAAACAAACGGAAGAAACACCAACAGACAGACAGACACACACCAACACCAGCGCTCCACCACCAAACAAACAGAAATAGCCAGCGCGCACCAACACAAGGGACACAAACAACAGAACAAGCATTTTTGGGTGATACTGTTATTTTTTCCTCTCCAGCTTTTTTTTTTTTTTCCTCCCTCCCTCTCTCTCACACCGGGAACTTTTTTTTACCTGGGACGGAGGTAAACTAGAGGCAGGAGTTGTCCGTCAGCGGTGAAACTGAGTGGAATAATTTGTTTCCAGTGAACTATATGTTGTTTTGTGTGTGGCAGTGTGTGTGTGTGTGTGTGTGTGTGTGTGTGTGTGTGTGTGTGTGTGTGTGTGTTAAAAAAGAAAATCATTGTCGAAAATTACAAAACGAAAACACACACACACACACACACACTCCTCCCTGCCTGCCACAAACCTCAAGACATCCTCAAAACACACACACACACACACACACAC
The DNA here is from genome assembly GCF_024679095.1 of Eriocheir sinensis. Taxonomy (NCBI): domain Eukaryota; kingdom Metazoa; phylum Arthropoda; class Malacostraca; order Decapoda; family Varunidae; genus Eriocheir; species Eriocheir sinensis. Next base: position 4,128,940 of record NC_066558.1, read on the forward strand.
ACACACACACACACACACACACACACACACACACACACACACACACACAAACAAATAAGAAACCAAGATTAAAAAACCACCACACACACACACACACAAACACCAGAAATCATAAATAAACAACCCCCACAAATAACTCTCTCTGTAATAACCATCCAATCACTCGCTTCTGAATCGCGTTTAATTATAAGTCTAGTAATAACCTTCCTAATCACGAGGTAATTGGCGTATGTGGGAAAGCAGGTGATTAGGTGATTAGGTCTGTCCTTCCGGCCGCGTCGCGATCAAAATAATCATGATCCCGCAAGGTAATAAAAGTCCATTTGTGTAATTTGATCTATTCACTTTTTCCTCCAAAGTGGAAAAGGCGCTGGAGGAAGGGAGGAGGGGAGGGAAGGAGGGGTGAGGAAGGGAGAGAGGAGGAGAGGGGGGAGAGAGGACGTGGAGGAGACAGAGGGAGAACGGAGAGGATATGGAGGGAAAGAAGAGAGAGGAGGGATGGAAAGAGGAGGAACAGGGAGGAAAGGAAGACGGGAGAGAGGAGTCATGGAGGAAAGAGGGGAGAGAGAGAGAGAGAGAGAGAGAGAGAGAGAGAGAGAGAGAGAGAGAGAGAGAGAGAGAGAGAGAGAGAGAGAGAGAGAGAGAGAGAGAGAGAGAGAGAGTGGTTGAGAGAGAGAGAGAGAGAGAGAGAGAGAGAGAGAGAGAGAGAGAGAGAGAGAGAGAGAGAGAGAGAGAGAGGAGGGAGGCCAAAGAGGACAATATTAGTTTTGAGGAAAATGTCACTGATGGGAGCGTGGAATATTGCATGAAGATTTTAATATACGAATACTGAGAGAGAGAGAGAGAGAGAGAGAGAGAGAGAGAGAGAGAGAGAGAGAGAGAGAGAGAGAGAGAGAGAGAGAGAGAGAGAGAGAGAGAGAGAGAGAGAGAGAGAGAGAGAACAGACAGACAAACAGAGACAGCCATACAGACAGACAGACAGACACACAGAGACAGACAGACAGAGAGACAAGCAGACAAAAGGATAAACAACAACATAAACAGACCTACATATACAGACAGAGAGACAAGCAGACCAAATGATAAACAATAACAGAAACAGACCTACATATACAGACAGAGAGACAAGCAGACCAAAGGATAAACAATAACAGAAACAGACCTACATATACAGACAGACAGACAAACGGATCAACAACACCAGAAAAACACATATATACAGACAGATACCTCTCCTCCCGAAATTGACCTCTCTTTTGATTTTTTTTTTTTTTTTTTTTGTAGGAGCAGCGAGTAGCGGGCTTTTTTTTATATTATTGTTTCCTTTTTTTGTGCCCTTGAGCTGTCTCCTTTGTTGTAAAAAAAAATAAAAGACGGACAGGTAGAGACAAGAACCTCAAGAAGACTAAATCTCTCCCTTCTCGGAAAAACAATATATAGGCAGTTCATTTCCTTACTAAGTCATTCCGTCGTCACTCTATACATTAAAAACATCAATTCCAACCATACTCTTTAAGACATTACGACGCATATTCCAACGACACCGGAAATACCTACCTGTCCATAAGGTAAACTACAGGTAAAGGTTGGTTCGTTTTCGTCCTTTTTTTATATGATGTAAAAAGGAATGATTAGAACGAGGTATTTACTTTGTGGTTTTGTGTTGTTTTTCGTGGTTTTTTTTTCTTTGTTCTTGTTGATATGGTGATTGTCTGGTCCACATGGAAACCGTTACCTATCATTTGTGGTCATTAAACCGATCATTATTTGTCCTCTTTGACCTCCTCCTCCTCCTCCTCCTCCTCCTCCTCCTCCTTCTTCTCCTCCTCCTCCTCCTCCTCCTCCTCCTCCTCCTCCTCCTCCTCTCTCCACCCCCAGTCGCCAATGTACAGCTTTCTTTCCTACCGTCTTCGTTATCCACCTTTAAATCCACCTCAATTCCTTCCCTCCTCCTCCTCCTCCTCCTCCTCCATCTTCTTCTCCTCCTCAATAGTTACCTTCACTAAGTCTTATCTTATCATGATTCTCCTTCTCTTCCTCTTCAGTATACCACCATTCTTTTATCAGGCATTGTTTTCTTCATCTTTTTTCCTATATACTTTGTTTTTTTATCTGATGCGTTTTTTTCCTCTTTTGTTTGTTTTTTGTCCAATCTTGTATCTCTTTTATTTCTAACACACTTTTGTAATCAACGTCTTCCATACCTCTTTTATTTTTTCTTAAAGCTCTCATCTTCTTAACACTTTTCAAATTCTCTTTTATAACTTTTGCTTTTCTCTGACATTTCCTTATTATTTTTCAGGTATTGCTGTTGTATTTCTCTTGTAGTTTTCTTGTATTTCTTTCTTAATCCTCTTCTTGGTCACTTGTATTTCTTTTGCATATCCGTTCAGTAAGTTCTTCGTAAGTTTTTGTCAGTAACTTCCGGGTGATGTTTTTGTGTGTTTTTCCTGGTGAGACTTTATGTGTGAATCACTTGTCATTCTTAAACTTAGCAAAGAATGTCGTTGTTATACTTTTCTGGCCTCGCTTCCCACTGAGCGAAGTCGGTATTATGACCTTTTATCCGTACTTTTATCTATTCTTGCTTATCTGCTTAAGTAATTTTCACTCGCTGTTTTTCCTTGATCATTTTTCTTCTTTATTGTTTTGAAAGAATGTTCGTGCTATTGTTTTCTGGTCCGACTTCCTTTTGTGTGTGTGTGTGTGTGTGTGTGTGTGTGTGTGTGTGTGTGTGTGTGTGTGTGTGTGTGTGTGAACGCGCGCTTTAAACAACAAATTATTTTTTCATCCGCTTAGACAATTTTTCCTTCGTGTTTTTCCTTGATAATTTTTTTTTTTTTCGTGATTTTGAAGGAATTCCGCGCAAGCTTCCTGGTCTGACTTCCCTTGAATAAAGTGTCAGTAATAGTTTTCCTTCCTCTGCGTAGCTGCGGTATATTATCAGTGTAAGTGTTTGTCTGTTTGCCGTAAATCACTCAACGCGTTATGCTGACACATTATGTACGAAATATTAACTTTAAACCCACACTGTACATAGATTTTTTCAAGTGTAGTGACTCGTGTGGCCTCGTAAACATGCTTATCTTGGCTTGCTGTTTTGTTATTAACCCTTGACTGCAGATTTCCAACAAGAAGACCTCACCAAGCTACAGGAATGGAACAAAAAGTGGCTGCTACAATTCAATGAAGAAAAATGTTAAGTCCTGCACCCTGGGAGGAGATTTCCAGCACACCAATACCACATGGGAAACACTCCACTATCCACCACAGAGGGAGAGAAAGACATGGGACTATATATATTGCCAGGCTACACTGAAGGCCAAATCCATGACAATCGCAGCGGAATGGTTAAGTACCGAGTGTTTATTAGGTTCACGGTGCAGGAGGCTTGTCATACCATCACTAGGCTCATAAAACTACCCATGGAAATACCCACAACCTCTACGAATGCTTTATCAACTGTGGGTGTCTACGTAAAGGCTCGAAATGTCTGATAATATGGGATTTAGTCGGGTTCTAATGTGTGTTTATAAGATTCACGGTGCAAAAGCCTTGTCATACTATCACTAGGCTCATAAAACTGCCCATGGAAATACCCACAACCTATACGAAAGCTTGGTCAATTGTGGGTGTGTATGTAAAACCTCGAAATGTTTGAGAATATTGGACTTATGTATTTATATAGTGGGTGAGGTCTGGTCTGCCTCAAGCATAACATAAGGCTTCGAGACGCTAAACAAGATAGGAGTCGATACAGTTTCATAGCGTCAATACCTAAAAGAACAGTAAATGAGTTATATTTTCTCCCGCACAAAGTATACACCATTTCTTTAGTGATGTCAAATGAAAGTATGAAGTAAGACAGACACAAGTTACCGCAACAGCTACGAAGGGAACACACATCACCTGCAGGTAGTATTAATTAGCGACAGGTAAGAGTGGAGATGGTTGTGTTGTCCTTGAGGTACCTGCTTACCTGTCCTCGTAATGACTTCCGGGTGAACATTCAACGCTAGGCAGATCAATTATGGACTTCTGCCTACCTGTCCATCCTCCTTAAAACCACACCTGAGTACACCTGAACGCCTATAAATAACATGAACTTTGTAACACAGGTGAATACGATGGATTGAGGTGAGGAAATGAATCATAACACCTTCCCTTAACGTCAGATACAGGTAGAACAGTATCTGATTCCCTTTAACGAAGACGAAGGGAGGGTTGACAAAAATGTGTCCTGGTAAAAAACGGCAGAAAATTGCAAAGGTAACCTCCTCTTAAGGGTCCAATTACCGACCCTAAATAGCGGTCATTAGCCTCTTAGGCCTAATGGGAAAAACTGCCTATAAAACCTACTTTATATTTCCTCTATTGGCTCCTGTTTCTCAATCATTAGACCGCGGGACGATGACCTCCACGCATGCCTCCTCCTCCTCCTCCTCCTCCTCGTCCTTCTCGTCCTCCTCCTCCACCTCCTCCTCCTCCTCCTCCTCCTCCTTCATATGTTTTTCTTTTCCCTCCTCATACTCATCCTTTACTTTTTTTTTCTTTCTTCTCCTTGTTCTCTTACTTCATCTCCTCCTTTCACTCCTTTTCTTACCTATACTTTACCATTTCATTCATTACCTTCTTCTTCTTCTTCTTCTTCTTCCTCTTTCTCTCCTTCCTCCTCCTCCTCCTGTATCCTATCCTTCCCTACTGATCTCTTTTTTTTCTTTCATTACTCTTTCCTGACCCATGTTTCCTCCTCTTCCTCCTCCTCCGCCTCTTCTTACTCCTCAATCAACTCTTCCTTATCAGCCTCCTCCTCCTCCTCCTCCTCCTCCTCCTCCTCCTCTTCACCCAACTAATATTAATCTTGTTTTTTTTCCCCACGAATTAAACACTTCAGCGACGATCATTGGTCACATTCCAACACCAATTTGCGACACACACACACACACACACACACGCACACACACACATCAGCTGGCCACCACCACTGCATAATTAGAAGGCGCACCACAGCATATACGTCACCATCACCACCACCATCACCACCACCACCACCACCACCACCACAACCCTCATTATAGTCTCAATATAAAGGCCCAAAATATCCTTGAATCATTTCTTTCATCTCCAAATATCCAAACAAATCCCTAAAATTTCTATACCATTGCCCTTAATACATAAGAAAACAGTATCACCAACACCACTACCATCATCACCGCCACCATCGCAGCCACCCATGCACACTACCACCACAAGTTAAAACAAAATAATGAAAGTGTGAAGCATTAAACATCAAAGTCAGCCAAAGACACAGTGGATCACATGAACATAAACCACTTTAGTTTTATATATATTAACATTCACATCATCCAGAGTGACTTCCTCGCTCCGTCACCATAAAATTCACTGCCCATAATAATAATAATAATAATAATAATACTCGTAAAATACAAACACTATAGCAGAATAAAACAACCTGCAAGAGACACAAAAGGATATCATTCTCTAAAACTTCACCCTAATAATAGCGTGAAGTAATAGCGTTAATAAAGAGGATTGGATGCCATACATAGACGATCAAATCCTTTTTCAGCGAGTGTTGGCAAGTGGATCCGAACCCTTGTATCTGAGATTCATAAACACGAAGGACCACTTGTATGAAGCAGGCGAGGCGTCCACATTTTATGATGCTTATATTAATGAATTCACGGAGAGAGAGAGAGAGAGAGAGAGAGAGAGAGAGAGAGAGAGAGAGAGAGAGAGAGAGAGAGAGAGAGAGAGAGAGAGAGAGAGAGAGAGAGAGAGAGAGAGAGAGAGAGAGAGAGAGAGAGAGAGAGAGAGAGAGAGAGAGAGAGAGTGTGTTTGTGTGTCTTTGCTCCATATCATTAATTAATACACATGCAATTCAAATAAACAAAAAAAGATTCATAAGAGATAGAAATCGAAACTTTATAAAAAAATCAATGAGAGAGAGAGAGAGAGAGAGAGAGAGAGAGAGAGAGAGAGAGAGAGAGAGAGAGAGAGAGAGACAGACAGACAAAAAGAGTAGGTATGTATCTTTGCTTCATAACACTATAATAAGCATGCAATATGGATTAAGAAAAATAAGTTTCGTAAAGGAAGGAAATCAGAGTAATATAGGTAGATGTAGACTGATAAGGTGGACACATAGATAGACAGATAGATATAGATACACAGAGAGAGAGACAGACAGGCAGACAGACAAGAGAGAGGGATGGGGTAAGTGGGGCTGGGTCGCCAATATTTCAGCGGGCACTTGAGCTTTACGATCACTTAGCGCGTGAAGGATCAATACATGATACGTCTACTTGGCCGCTCTCTTGGGCCGCACACACTCGCCTTCCCTACGCCACTCACCCTTCCACGAATGTCTGCACTTGCCGCCTCTCTCTCCCTCTCTCCGGCTGGACTCGACTTTCTCTCTCTCTCTCTCTCTCTCGCTTGAATTATTTTTTTTCCGTATTTCATTTGTTTTATTTTGTTATCCGGTTCTTTTTTATTCTATTCTCTTGTTTAGACATTCTTGCTCTTCATTTCCTTATTAATGTAGTTATTGTTATTTTTGTTATTATTATTATTATTATTATTATTATTATTATTATTATTATTATTATTATTATTATCTATTTTTCGTATATATTCCGCCTTGTTCTTCTCTTCCTGTGTTGTTGCCCTTTTGTTAGTTATTTCTTGTTTTTAATGTGCTCGCTTTTCTTTTCTTTTCTTTTTTTTTGCAAATTTCTCTGATGAGGCTCCTATATTTTTTGCAATTTTTAATATTTTCAAGTTTTCAGTTTTCTCGTATTTTTCATCATTAATTATGTTTTCATTTTTACTATTTTACCTGTTATTATTATTATTATTTTTTACTGTACTGCTCGGCTTCAGTTTTTACTCGCTATAGTCAAATATTTGTCTGTTTGTATTTCCAAATCAATGTTTTCAATTCCATAATGCTTTTACCATTTCAATACCAGTAGAAGCTCATTTTTAGGTTCCTTGCGGCATCACTGTGAGTTATGTTGACAAGTTTGCTTATATTCATCTTATTTTTTTTTTACATTTTTACTCATTTTATTATGAGTAGAATTGTCTAACATGTGTGTGTGTGTGTGTGTGTGTGTGTGTGTGTGTGTGTGTGTGTGTGTGTGTGTGTGTGTGTGTGTGTGTGTGTGTGTGTGTGTGTTTAAGTTTATGCCTCATTTTTTTCCCCTGCGTGTCCAGTGTCCAATTACTCATTATTAAAGCGATAAAAAAATCACGAAGACTTACATGTGTGTGTCTGTCGTTATCTGTGTGTGTGTGTGTGTGTGTGTGTGTGTGTGTGTTCGCTTCGTGTGTGTTATCTTCATGGCGCATAATGATTTTATTTTCATGTTATCTGTGTCTGTCTGTCTGTTTTCCTCTCTCCCTCTCCCTCTCCCTCTCTCCCTCTCTCTCTCTCTCTCTCTCTCTCTCTCTCTCTCTCTCTCCCCCTACCCCCTGATTTACTGGCCATCCCTGAAGCATCTCGCCACTCGGGACTATCGCTAAGTCAGCCTTTTACGGTTAATTTTTACTCTCGTCTCGGTTTTCATAAGATTACGTGAATGAAGGGACTTGTGTGTGATGGACGAAGGGAGTGAGTGGCGAGTTTATTTATTCTTACTGCGCGCTGAAGTGTTGAAGGGGGGGAAGGGGAAGAGGGGAAGGGGAAGAGGGGAAGGGGAAGATAGTAGGGAAGGCAGGGGGGAGGTTGTAGTGGTAGGGTGTGTTAAAGCATAAGGGATGAAAGGGTGGAGGAGGTGGAGGGAGAAGGGAATGGGAAGAAAGGAAAGGTAGGGAGGGTAGGGAGGGTGGGTAATGACGGGGTGTGTTGAAGATGGGGGAGGAGAAGTAGGTGAGTGGGGAGAGGAAGGAATAAGGAGAAGGGCAATTAAAAAAGAAGTATTAAGGAGATAGAAGTATAGAAAGGAAAGAATAAGGAAGGAAAGAGGTAATGAAACTGAGTAATGAGTGAAGTTATTAATAAGAAACCAAAGAAGAGAAGGTAGGAAGGTAAGAGAAGAGGAATAAGTAGAGGTTGTAAAGAAAAGCATGGAGATAGAATATTGCAGTAGAATGTGAAGAGAGGAAGGGAAACAAGGAAATGAAGAGAGAGAGAAGTTTAATAAGAAAGCAAGAATGAGAAGGTAGGAAAGTAAGAGAAGAGGCATAAGTAGAGGTTGAAAAGAAAAGGATGAAGAAAGAGTATTGCAGTAGAATGTGAAGAGAGGAAGGGAAACAAGGAAATGAAGAGAGAGAGAGAGGTTGAAAGATTGAAAAAGGAAAATATATAAAAAAGGAGAAAGCAGAGAGGGAGAAACTGGAAGAATAAGAGGGAAAGGGGGGGAGAGGAGAGGAATATGGAAGGGTTACGGAATGACGGAAAGGAGGGTTTGAGGGAAAAAAGAAACGGTGGAGATGGGAGGGAAGGGAAAGGGGGAAGAAAGGAAGGGAGGCAAAGGTAGAAGGAAGAGAGGGAATAAGCGAGGAAATGAAGGAAATGAAAAGGAGAATGGAAGGAAGAGAAAGAGAAGGGAGAGAGAGTCGTAGAGAAGGAGGAAGATGAAGGAGGGTGAAGATAAAGGAGGGAGGAAGGGTGAGAAGTGAAGGAAAGGGTAGGAGGGAAGGAGGGAGGGAGGGAAGGGAGGTGTGAGGAGGAGGGTAATGAAAGCAAAGGGGCAGGAGAAGATTGAGGGGTAAATGAGGGATGTAGAGGAGAAAGGGAAGGGCGGCGGGTGACGAGGGAGGAAGAGCCGAGGCGTGGAGGGAGTGTATAAGACAATAAACAAAACAAGGTGAGGGAAAAATGATGGTAAAACAATATACACGGGGGCGCATGCGTGCTGGGAAGAGTGTTGTGATGCCCCGCCGAGAGTGTTCGCAAGATTATTCTGAACTGTAAAGATCAAGACAATTCTCCATCCACTCTACTCTATTCAGGAGCAGTAAGTAGCGGGCTTTTTTTTTCATTATTGTTTTCTTTTTTTTTTACGCCCTTGCACTGTCTCCTCTGCCACTCTTTACTTTTCGCTTTATGAGAGCGGCGATTGGCGGGTTTTTTTCTACGTTTTCTTTTTGTTGCCCCTGAGCTGCTTCCTGTGCTGTAAAAAAAACGACTCGACAAATAGAAAAGAAACAGAAAAATTAACACATGAGAATATTATCTTTAAATTGTAAACAGAAAGAAATGAAAAGATTCGTCGTATTCTAAAAGAAGTAACGAAGTAGTAATTTTTCTGGGGTGTTATAGAGAAAAAAAGAAATAGTTTAATATAGCAAAAAGTACTGACATATAGACGAATACATATTTTAAATAGTACATAGAAAACTACCTTTAACTCCCTTCCTTTCTTCCCCCTTTCCCTTCCTTCCCTCCCATCTCCACCGTTTCTTTCTCCCTCAAACCCTCCCTTCCCTCATTCCGTAACTCTTCTACTACCCTCTCCTCTCCTCCTCTTTCCCTCTTATTCTTCCAGTTTCTCCCTCTCTCCTTGTCTCCCTGTTTCCCTGCCCTTTCCCCTTCTTCAATAAACAAATAAAAAGAAGTATGACATAAACGTATAGAGATTCTTAATAAACAGGAGATAAAATACAAGACGATGAAACAAATAATATCAAGGAGTTTAAATATTTGTTTGTGACGTAGAAGACAGAAAAAACTTATTCAACAAATTGTAAAAATGTAAAGTCAAGTTGTATACGAGGCTTAATTAAAATACTTAAAACCAGGAGAACATTATCGCCCTTCATTAACTCCTAAAGATAAAGAAAACACAGAATTACTTGTAGCAAAGGCACGACCAGCAACCACAGAGATGAGTTCAACGACTTCACAAACTTAGACGTAAAGCAAAACACGGAAATATGAGAGAAAATTACTTAACCTAATTAAAATATGTTGAAGAAAATCGAAAAAAAGAAGGAAGGAAAAAAAAACAGGGAAATTAACCAAATAAAATATACATAACCAAAAATATATAATTGAGAAAGAAAATGAAAGAAAACAAGGAAATACTCTAACCAAATAAAATACAGCTAACCAGAAAAATATAATAATAAAAAAAACGCTAAAAACAAATACCAAGAAATCAAGAAGTAAATCGAAAAAAAATGTGATATTGAAAGTAAATCATGAGGGAAGAGGAAAAAAAAAGGCGGATGAGTGCATGACCAGAAAACCACATTAAGAAGAAAAAAAAATCGCACACCAACACACATAACAGAAATAGTACAATTGTAAACACTATCCCATTCTATTACCAGCATTTCTTGACCCCCAAAAAACACATCTCGTCCCCCCCCCTTCCCCCCCCCCCCTCCCCCACACACACACACACACACATATCCTTCCTTCCTCTCCTCACGCCGCAGACAACACCAGAGAGCGTAAACAAAAACAAACAGGCAACGAAGGAGCAGCGTTGTTTCCCTCACACACACACACACACACACACACACTGGCTGGTCGCTCGCTCGCCCCTCAAAAAGAACCGTCTGTCTGTGTCTGTCTGTCTGTCTGTCTTTCCGTCTCTCCCGGCGCCGCTTCCCCGATCAATAAGTCAAAGGGAAGAGGAGTTTTGACGCTAATATAGGCCCGCCACCCACTGCCCCGCCCCGCCCTTACATAACATCCTCATCCCCCATACCCCCATCTCCCATCCACACCCAAATATCACCGCCCTCAGCATCATCCCCATCCCTCACACGTCTCTATATCCATCTATCCTTCCTTAACATCACAGTCGCATTATGTTATATCACCACTTCTTGTAAACATCATCTATTTCTCTTTCTCTTTGTTTATCTTTGTCTCTTAAATATTGCTGGGTTATAGAAGAGTGAAGGAGAGAGAAGTGATTTAGAGATTTAGATATTTGCTGGTTCATTTTTTAGGCACTCTCTCTTTTCCCAACGCCACGCAGAGGAGACAAAACAAGCAAAACATATAGATCACAGTCACTCTTTCTCTTCTTCTTTCCTTCGTAACGCATAGAAGGACACTAGGAAACATCTAAATTCCTTCTCTTCTCCCTCACTTTCTCTTCTCCATACGCCATGCAGAGGAGACACAACAAGCCAAACATATAGATCACAGCCACTTTTTCTCCTCTCCTCTCTTCTCGCCTCCTCTTTGCCCTGTTATCTTATGCAAATTGGCTCTGAGCATCGCAGATAAAGACACAGATACCACATTGAGGGACTTCAGTTCGCTGGGTAAAGGGCAAGGGGCCACACGTACGCCCTAACGCAGGCTATTGATAGAAGAGTGATAGAAATGGGTGTGGGAGGGGGTGGAGGGGTGGGTGGGGGTGGTGATGGGGGGTAGGGGGAGGGGTCAGTGGGTTTGGGTGGTCAGTAAATGGTTAAAATAGATACTTGAGAGAGAGAGAGAGAGAGAATGGATTGACTGTTTAGGTTCCACTTGATTAGAGTTACAAATCACCAAGTCTTGTTTGTTTGTGTTGTTTTACTCCACTCTCTCTCTCTCTCTCTCTCTCTCTCTCTCTCTCTCTGTATGTTCCTCTCTTCCTATCTTCATCCTGTCTTTATTCCTTTCTCTCTTCCTCTCTTCCTATCTTCCTCCTACATTCTCTCCTTTCTCTCTATCTTTATCGCGTCCTTCCCCGCTGTTAGGAATCGCTGTTTACTGTGAGTTTTTATATTTTTTTTTTCTTCTTCCTCTTTTTTTTTCCTTCTTCCTTCGCTCACTTCCTCCCATTTATTTCTCCTCCTTTCCTCCTGTCTCCATAATCTTCCTCACTATCACTTCTCAAGCCCCGTATGTTCCTCCTTGATCTCTTCCTGCCTTCCTCTTCCTCCTCCTCCTCTTCTTCCTCTTCCAATTCTACCCCCTCCTTCTCCTCCGACTCATCCTCAATCCTCCTTCCTCTTCCTCTCTTCCTTTAATACCTCTTCCTCCTCCTCCTCCTCCTTCCACTTTCATTTTCTCCTATCTATCTTTTATTTCCCGTATTTTCTTCTCCCTTCCTTCCTTTACTTGCTTCTACGTTTTCTTATATTCCTCCTTTCTTGCCTCCCTTCTTTATTTCCTTCTTTTTTTCCGTGTTCAGAAGATAATTAAGTTTCCCTCACCCTTTTTCTTACCTCAAACTTCTTTCCAATTTCTTTTTTTTTCTTTTTTTTCTTTTCCACTTGCTCCCCTTCCTCCTAGTTATCCTTTCTCATCTTTCTTGTTATCCCTTCTCATCTTCATTCCTCTTTCCTTCTCTCCTCCTCTTCCTCCTCCCTTATTCTCATCCTTCCTTCATTTCCTTCTACTTTACCTTAATCCTTCATCATCTTGCACTTAAACATCTATCACTTTCTTCCTTCATCTCATTTTTGTTTCCTATTTTTTTTCCTTTGTCTTCAACTTAAAATCCAAAGCTATTCCTCTTTTTCATCTTCCTCCTCCTCCTACTCTTACTTTTCTTGCTCCTCTTCTTCCTCCTCCTCCTTCTGATCCATTTCCTCTTCTTTCCCCACTAACTGCAGTAATATATTGTACTCCACCTCCTCTTCCTCTTCTTCCTCCTCCTCTTCCACCTCCTTTTTGTTCTGCTTCTCTACCTTCATCTTCCAAACATCATCATCTAATACTCCTCCTAATCTTTTGTCTTTCTATTTCTTTTTCTTTCTTTTTCTATTTTTCTCTTCCTTTTTTCTCTGTCTTCTCCTCAACTTTCATCTTTCCATCATTGTCGTATAATTCCACTTCCTCCTCCTTCTTCTCTTTCGCACTCTCCTCAATCTCCACTTCTCCATCATCTTCGCCATCCTTTCAACCTCCATATTTCC
>NC_066558.1:4146779-4259279 GCF_024679095.1 Eriocheir sinensis
TCTCCCAAAGCTCCTCCTACTTTATTTTTCCCTCTTTTTTCCCCTTCCTTTCTTAGTCACCTTTACCTGGATCATCTACCTCACTCCTCCTCCTCCTCAAAACACACAGTACAACACCATCGCTCACCGCCTTATAATAAAACAAAACCACGTAAGCCTAAAAGAGAGGAGGGAAGAAGGAACATTAGGCAGAACACTACACGGAGCCTAATCCGGTGTAATTTAGCCTAAGTGATCGTACTGCGTGAGCGAATAAGCCGTTCTGAATTAATATACTCAGAATAAAAACCTCGATAGACTTTTTCCGGACCTACACAAGTTATCAGAGGCCTGGGGGAGGAGGTAGTGGGAGGGGAAGGAGAAGCTGTGTGTGTGTGTGTGTGTGTGTGTGTGTGTGTGTGTGATTTATAGGACTCGTGTGTATAATCTATCCTAAGAGCATATCACAATTGCTTTAAGCCGTTGCAATGCGCAGGAAATAGAAAAAAAAAAAAAAAGTAATGTCGGATGTTGCAATCGTGCTTAATGCAATACGTATCTTTAAAACATTACACAAAACATCAGAGCTTACTAACATGCAAGTCCAAACAAACGTGCAAGTAAAACTTTGCATGAAAATGGCAATATGAACGAAAATAAGCCTACATATAAACAGCTGGAGGCCCAGTCACACTGACTTTACGATCTACTGACGACCTCCCGCGACCTGCAGGTCGCAGGATATCTCACATTATCGTGCGTGCGATCGTCATGTGTCGCCGTCCGCCGTGCGACCGAAAACGTCGGCTGGAGGTTTTGGATGCTGCACCAAAACCTCCAGCCGACCTCACAAGTCGCTGCCGGTCGTAAAAAGGTTGCGGTCTGGTGCGTCTGGACGGCAAGCGGACTACCACCGGTGGGCGACAGGTCAAGCACACGGCCACGTGTGAATGGATCACCGCTGCCTAGCCAAAATAAAGTACTGCAGGACATGATGTATACAGCAAAAACAATTAGTCTGTGGAACTAATGGCTTTTATCCATTCTAAAAATGATTGTTAATTTCATCTTCTGCTCTGCCCAGGTTGATGGAAATGTTTTAGAACGAATATAATGTAACGTACATACTAACATACAGGTTAAACCAAGACTGCTTGGAACATTTTTTGCATGTCTGCGGCACATGCATGGGGGGGGTGAATCGCAGCATTTTGGGGTCGCGAGTGGTCGTTAGCAGGTCGTAAAGTCAGTGTGACTCTAGCTTAAACACGTCTAAGAGTAAGCAAACACGGGTAAAGGGTTCATATACAGGAAAACAAAGGAAAACAAAACTGCGGGAAAACAAAGATGAACAAAAAATAAACAAGAGTAAACAAACAAAAGGGTAAACGCACATGTAAACAAACGAAAAGGCAAACACAGGTAAACAAAGGCAGAAACACAAAAAACACATAAATCCAGGTATATGAAACAAACAACGAAGAAACAAACATGCAGATACGATACAGGAGTGATCAGCCGAGGCAAACAAACAGGCTGCGGGCAAACAAGGGCAACACGGCTCCGTACACAATTCCGGAGAGCCGTTCGCCGTTCCCTATGACACAGTTCGCTTTTTAATCAGTGTACAAATCTCTTAACTAATTCACTACCCGATGATGAAAGGCTGGGAGAGAGAGAGAGAGAAAGGAATTGCACTCTCTCTCTCTCTCTCTCTCTCTCTCTCTCTCTCTCTCTCTCTCTCTCTCTCTCTCTCTCTCTCTCTCTCTCTCTCTCTCTCTCTCTCTCTTAGCAACGCAAAATTATGAATCACTAAAATTCTGATATTTTAATTGTAGATATAAAAAAAGTAGTAGTAGAAGTAGTAGTAGTAGTAGTAGTAGTAATAGTAGTAGGAATAGTAGCAGTAGTAATAGCCAATCCCACCATCACCAACACCTGGGTAACAGTAGTAGCAGGTAACATCAACACCTGGGCAGCTCCGCGCGTCCCCTCTCGCTCCCCTCTTAAGCTTCGCGCGTTTTTTCCATACTCAAAAACTTTCATTTCCTGTCGCCTTTCGGATCGACTAATCAGAAGAGAACGTTTACGGAGAGCCCGGCTTTGTTCTCCTCCTTTTTTGTCCTCCTCCTCCTCCTCTTTCTCCTCCTCCTCCTCCTGCTCCTCTTCTTCATCCCTTGTTATTTTCATTCCTTGATCTCTACTCCTCCTCTCCTCCTAATTCTCCACTTGCTTCTCTCCTTTCCCTCTGATGTTCATCCTCATACTTTTTTTCTCCTCCTCCTCCTCCTCCTCCTGCTCTTTTATCCTTCTTTGATTTCTCCTCCTCCTCCTCCTCTTCCTTTTCTCATTTTTCTCCTCTCCCCTAGCTCTTATCCTCCCCTGAATTCTCCTCTTCCTCTTCCTTCCCATCATCTCCATCTTCTGCATTTCAATTGTTTTCTCCTTGTGTTTCTACTTTACCTTATTCTCTCTCGTGATATTTATAATACTCTTCCTCTTCTTCTTCATCGTGTTTCTGTTCTTCCTTCCTCTGCATCCAAAACTCTCCTCCTTCGATTCTTTCTCTTCATTCCTCCACTTACACAGCCCCTCCACCTTCAATCCTTCCCTCCAGCATCCACAGCTTCCTCTCTCCCGTCCACTCTTCACCTCCTCCACTCGTTCTCTCTTTCCTCCAAGTCTCTCCCTCAGTGTACATTCCACACGGTGTCATGCCTCCTTCCTCCGCCACTTACCTCACTTTCCCTCCCCTTAGTACCTCTTTCCTCCACCTGAGATTGTTCCTCCGCCTCTCTCAACTCATTGCTCTCCTCCACTAAACTTTCTCTCTTTCAATGTCACCTGTTCTTTTTTTTGTTGTTGTTTTTTTATCTTCTTCTTTTCCTCCCTTTCTTACTCTCTACATCTGCTTCTCTTCTCTGCTTCCTTCATTTCCCCTTCTTCATCCTTTTCTGCATCCTCTACATTAATTAATTTCTCCAAAGTAACTATTTCCCTTACATCTTTCTTTCTTCAATATTGTTTTTTTTTACCTTTTACTAAGACATCCCTTTCCTTCACTCCTCCCCTTCCCATTCTCCTCTTCATGAATTACTTCCTATCCTTTTCCTCCATCCCTTTCTTCCTTCTATAACTGTTCTTCCTTTGTCTCTTCCATTTTGACAATTATATTTTTACCACAGCGCCGTTTCCCTCCACTTCTCCTCTTCGTCTTTTCTCACTTCCATCTAACCCTAGAATCTCCTAATCTTTTTTTGTACTTTGACAACTTCCTTTTCCTTCCTCTTCCTTTTACTTATTTTCCCCTCTTCCGTCTCCCTTCTCATGCTCTCAATCCTCCAACTCTTCCTTCAACTTTACTTCCATCTCCTCTTTTATCATTTTCCTCCCACGACCTCTCTCTCTCTTCCACCTTTGATGCTCATTCTTATCCGTTTCTCCACCTCTTTCTTCCCCTCCCCCTCCACCACCATCACCACCATCGCCATTAGTAACAGCCTTTTCATCCATACACTGACTTCCTTTCCCATTACAGACTGATGCATTGTAAAAGGGGACGAACGGAGCAGAGAAAGCGATATAAGGTCTGCCGCTGAATAATATAAGAGCCAACAAGACGTATTGACTGGCCTTGCATTGTTATTTGGCACTCCGTCTATTGCCTCTCCTGTTTGCCTTGCTCTCAGGTCGAAGGAGGAGGAGGAGGAGGAGGAGGAGGAGGAGGAGGAGGAGGAGGAGGGAGTGAACCTTGTATGACATTCAGAGAGAAAGACTGTAAGAGGCGGATGAGTTGCGATGAGAGAGACAGAGACAGAGACAGAGAGAGAGAGAGAGAGAGAGAGAGAGAAGGGGGGGGAGGGGAGGGAGGGAGCAACGTGTGTAATGAACCAAAAATGTGATTGTTGTTCTTGGAAATTTAATCCTCAAAACTTTTCATCCCTGTGTGTTTGGTGTTCCCTTTGCTGTTGTTGTTGTTGTTGTTGTTGTTGTTGTTGTTGTTATTATTATTATTATTATTATTTTTATTATTATTATTATTGTTGTCCTTGTTGTTGTTCTTGCAGTATTAACAGTAGTAGTAGTAGTAGTGGTAGTAGTAGTAGTAGTAGTGGTAGTAGTGGTAGTAGGAAGAAAAAAAGCAATACAGCTCAAAACAACTACAACAATAACAAATACACACACACACACACACACACACACACACACACACACACAAGGGTCAAGTATCAGACACACTGCTTGAGTAATGAAAAGCTGGAGGCAACTGTGTTTTCTCTCCCTCTTCTCCTCCTTCCTCTCTCTCTCCTCCTCACTCCCTTGCTCTGCGTTGTCCTTTTCTCCTTTCCTCCTTTCATACCTCTCTTCTTTTCTTTCATTTATATCTTACTTTTCATCTCTCCTGTTCCTTCTTTCTTTCTTTCTTCGTTCTTTTCTTTTTCTCATATTTTCTGATTTTTCTCCTTGTCTTCCCTTCTCTTCTCTTTCTTTGACTCCCTTTTTCTTTCCTCCTTTCTTCTAACTTCTCCATCTCTTTCTTGGTTCCCTTCATTAGCAACCTACCTCTCTCCAGTTCTCTTTCTTTCCTTCGTTTCTCTCCTCCTTTTCCTTCCTCCCTCCATTTATTTACTACTTTCCCTCCCTCACTTCTCTTCCCTCTTTGCAGACATTTCCTATTTTCTTCCTATCTCCTCCATTCCTTGCTCTGTATATTCTCCTTTCTCTATCCCATTTTCTATTGTCTTCTTTTTACCCTCCTTTCCTTTTCTCAGTCTTTCATACCCACCCTCTACATTTTTTTCTTTCCCTTTCTCTATTCTGCTTTGTTTTCCTATTTCTTCTTTCAATTACTAATCATTCTTTCTTCCTCCCTCTTTTTCTTCTTTGTCCTTTCTTCTCTCTTCATCCTTTGACATATTTTATCTCTTCTTCCTTTATTTTCCCTTACCTGTTCCCCTCCATTCCCTCCCTTTCCTCATCCACTCTTACTTACCCCTCACTCCTTTCCTCTCCCTCCCTCCCCTCCTGTCCTTCCTTCCTTCCTTCCTTCATCATCTTCGCCTCTCCTTTCATCTTTATTTTTTTCATTCTTACTTTCTCAGACAACTTAATACATAAATGTAATTGTCGGTTTATTAAGAAAACGTTACAATAATTATCTCTAAATGCCTAGCTTACAGAATATAACAAAGACCCCAAAAAATAGGAATAAGAAAATAGGAACTCAAAAATCTGATAATAATAATCTTAAGAACAGGAAATTGTCACGACCTTCTTGAGACAAATAAAGAGAGTAAGAAAGAGCATTATTGTGTATTCTCTCTCTCTCTCTCTCTCTCTCTCTCTCTCTCTCTCTCTCTCTCTCTCTCTCTCTCTCTCTCTCTCTCTCTCTCTCTCTCTCTCTCTCTCTCTCTCTCTCTCTCTCTCTCTCTCTCTCTCTCTCTCTCTCTCTCTCTCTCTCTCATTTACCTATCATTATTTTCTCTCGTCAAGTTTATGTTTCCTTTCCCTGCGTCATTTTTTTCCCTTCCTCCTTAGTTCTGGTTATTGTTATTTATTTGCAATCACCTGTGGCTTGTGATTCGATTCCCAGGTGAGTGTAATTAGCGTCAGGTAATCTTAGTCATCGGTGCAAATTATCCGTCTTCTTTACGAGTTTTTTTAGTGACAGGAGACGGGAAGTGAGTCTGTACAATTAGGGGAAGTGAGTCTATGGATAATTAGGGGAAGTGAGGCTCCATACAATTAGGAAGATGTTAAGGTAAGCAGTGATTAGTTTCCTTTACCTTTCTCCTCCCTCTTTCCTCCCACCCTTCCTTCGTCCCTCCCTTCCATCTCTCTTATCGTGTTTCTTTTGTTTTCTTGTCATTCCTTTTCATTTCCCTTTTTTATCTTTTATCTCTTCCTTCCCCTCTACCTATTCCTCCTCCTTTTACATTTTTCTTTCATTTCTTTCTTTTTTTGTGTGATAATTCCCTCCCACAAAAACTATCTATCCTTATATATTTTTGTATCCTTCTTTTCCTTACTTTTTTCTTCCTTTTCCTCATACTTCTAATGTTTCCTCCTTCCCAATTCCTTCTTCTCTTACTTTCCCTTTTTATTGTTTTCTTTTGTGATCATCCCTCTCTTTCCCTCCTTCCTTCCCTCCTTCTTTCTCTTCTCTACTTCCTTTATTTCTTTACTGTTCTTAGTTTTACATACGACTTTCCATTTTCCTTATCTCTCTCTTCCTTCCCTTATCATCTACCATTCCTCTCTTCATTTACTTTTCCTCCCTTCTTTTCTTCCTTTATTTCTTTCCATTCCTCTTCCTGTTAACTCCGACTGTCTCTTTCCTCCTCAGTTCTTTCATTACTTTTCTTCCTTCTCTCATTTTCCTTCTCTTTCTTTCCTCTTTTCTTCTCATATCCTCTTTTCCTCCTGTCTTCATCGTCTTTGTGTTCTGTAACCATACCTACCTCCCACCCTTTCCTCCTCCCCTTCCTTTGTTCCTCCTCCTCCTCCTCCTCCTCCTTCCCATCTCTCATCTGTCGTACATGTCAATTCCTATCATTAGCCTTTTTTTCCCTTCCCTTCGTCCCTTCCCATAACCTTCTTTCCCCCAAGTACATAAAAATTACACAATATTTTTCTTATCCCTCATTTATCAGACCTTATCTTACGCCCTATCACCGTCTGTGCTCATTACTCCCTGTCCTCCTCCTCCTCCTCCTCCTCCTCCTCCTCCTCCTTCTCCTCCTCCTCCTCCTCTCTTCATTCCTGCTGTCCTTTTCTCTCCCTCTCCTTCCTCCTCCCTCCTCCCTCCTCTCCCTCTCTCTCTCTCTCTCTCTCTCTCCCTCTCCCTCTCTCTCTCTCTCTCTCTCTCTCTCTCTCTCTCTCTCTCTCTCTCTCTCTCTCTCTCTCTCTAATGAAGATGACACTGGTAATGTGAGACTCGGTGAAGATGTTAAGTGAAACTCGCAATAGTACCGAGAGAGAGAGAGAGAGAGTAATTACGCGGCGTCGTCACCTTGGCGGGCCAGGTGAGGATGCAGGTAATGAGCAGGTGAGAGAGTCCCGACCAGGTAAAGGTGTGACTTATGATCGACAGTTGCTAATGTGTCGATAATGCGTGTGTGTGTGTGTGTGTGTGTGTGTGTGTGTGTGTGTGTGTGTGTGTGTGTGTGTGTACGTTTATTAGGGAAAGCAGTGACGTCAAACAGAAAGGAGAGGAGAGGAATAGATCGATAGATGGATGTAGGAATATACGTAAGATAGATAGGAAGATAATAAACGAATTGATTAAAAAAGAAATAAGCAACAGAAACAATACGTGAATTGATAGAAAGAGGAAGAAGGGAGGGATAATCAGAGGTGAGGAAGAAAGATATGGAGGAAGGAAGGAAGGGGAGGAAAGGGGAGAAGGGAAGGGAAGGGAAGGGACAAAGTTGATATGATAAGTAAACCTGTTGTCTGGACGCCTCTTGTTTCCGCCGTGTTGTGGATAATTATATAATGACAGGAGGAGGAGAGGGGATATGAAAGTGGAGGGAAAGAGGATCACGAGAAAATAGTTGATAGAATATAATTACTCAGCCAATAATGAGAGGTGGGATGGAGGTAACCAGGTGTGTGTGTGTGTGTGTGTGTGTGTGTGTGTGTGTGTGTGTGTGTGTGTGTTATCAAGGCAGAAACAGAACAAAAACACATAAAAACATAAATCAATTGGGAAAAGGAGAAAATTTTGCATACGATTAGAGAAGAAATAAAAATAAAAACAGACAAGCAAAAGAGATTAGCAAAAAAAAAAAAGATATCTGAACCAAAAGACTTAAACGGGAAACTTGCGAAAAACTAATAAAGTGGAAAAAAAAGTGAAATAACATACACTTAAGAAGGCAACATTACACACACAAAAAAGAAAGGCAATCCTATAATCTCAGAACATGACACACAACCACCACCACCACCACCACCACCACCATCCGTTTTACTACACCACAAAGCCGCCATCACCACCACCACAACCACCACCACCACCACCACCACCACCACCACCACTACCACCACCATCCGTTTTACTACACCACAAAGCCGCCATCACCACCACCACAACCACCACCACTACATTCATTAAAAGCCATCCGTCATCACTTCCATCCTTATCATCACCATCATCATCACCACAATTAGTAAAGCAGCAACAGCCCTCACCACCATCATCACCACCACCACAAACAACTGCAAAAATAACAGGAAATCGTAAAGAAGAAATATTAAAAAAAGCTAATATCAAACACCATATGTCCAGGTGAAGTTCAGGTAAAACAACAGGTATATTGAGGCATGCAATTACCCATACAGGTACAATTTACTGGGAGACCTGAAGAGAGTTATCAGACGTCGTATTTCTTTTAAGTATCAACCTATTCGTAAAAGTGTGGATAAGAATAGTATGGAAGCATGAGCAAGTAGCGTCGAAGTGAGAGATAAGTAGAGCTTTGAGCGATATAAGTAACATTGTAAATAACCATACAAGTACCATTTCCAGACCCGAAAAAGTATTGTTAGTAGTGATTTAAGTAGTAGGCGGGTCGTAGAAGTGTGGATATAAGTAGTAGTAGCAAGACATAAGCAGAGAAAAATAGCAATCTGAGCATTATAAGTAACAATATTTATAACAATGACAAGTGGTATTTCCAGCCCCAAAAAAGTATCATTAGAAGTGGTATTTTTTTTACAGTAAAGGAAGCAGCTCAAGGGCAAATATAAAGGAACACAAAAGAGCCCACTAAGCACTGCTCCTGTAGATGAGAGCAGAGATGAGAGGTCAAAAGAGAGGTCAATTTCGGATGAATGGTCTAGCATCACGACACCTCTCCTCCCGAAATTGACCTCTCTTTTTGGCCACTCCTTTGACCTCTATTCAGGAGCAGTACGTAGCAGGCTTTTTTTTATATTTTTCTTTACGCCCTTGAACTGTCTCCTTAGCTGTAAAAAAAAAAAAAATAACCTGCCCGTGGGAGTGTGAATAAGGGCACTGTACAGGTGAGGTAAGTAGTGTTTGAGGTAGATGAGTAACAATATACGAGTACCGTCTCCCGACACCCGAAGAGTATTATTAGCAGTGGTAAGCGTCGCATAAATTGAAGTCTATGTGGACATTAATATTATCGAAGTCTCAAAAATATAAGTTGAAATATAAAAAGCATTTCCATGGGAGAATTTATGTGTTATCATGCAGAAAGACCCTAAAAACACCTTACACCCTTCACAGCTACAGCACCCCTTCCCTCTACCCCAGCACCCTTAAAACACCTCACATCCCTTCACAGCTACAGCACCCCTTCCCTCTACCCCAGCACTCTAAAAAAACACCTTACACCCCTTCACAGTGTATTGTTAGAGTAGCCTGTTTGTAGGCATGCTGAATATATTAATGTGTAGTATTAGAAAAAGTCTGTTTGTGTGGTAGGTTAGGTACAGTACGAGTGTTAAAGAGTATAACCACAAGTGTTATTGTTTGTGTATTATCCTATTCATAGAGGTGTGGATAGTGCGACTCATAGTAAAATTAGTCCTGCTAGAATTGGTATGTGTTGTGTGATATACGGTAGCCTGAGATGCGGAGGAGATGACAAGAAGGATTGGCGATTTTAAGCGGGGATCATGTTTCTTAATGGTCCCTCCAAGCGAGAAAAATGAGTAAAAATCACCCCTCACACAAACCATTTCATAATATATATCAAAGCATTTGTGATCAGCTTATGTATCATCTATTTTTGGGGGTTTATATCATTTTACAAATTTGGCCCGTCGCTGCTACACGGTAAGGCCACAAATTTGGCCCGTCGCTGTAAACCGGGTTAAACATTTGACATACAAGGAAACGTTTAAATTCGCACTCTCCGGAAGGGCGAAGGGTGCGAGGAGGCTTGATCGAAGCTTGAAAATTGAGAAAAGAAGTATTTAAATGAGGGTGACGTCCATAAAGTTCTCGCAGTAAGAGAACGGGGAAGAACACCTCATCTAACCTTGTAACTTTTCGCTTACTTTCAACTTTAGTTATTTTAAGTTTTATGATTTTTTTTTTTTTTTCACGAAGAACAGATAAAAAAATAACACTTACAGCACATTCAGGAAGTACAAAAACGTTCACAATTTACTTAATACTGAACACCTGAACACTTTCTCGCACCTACTAAAGCTTTTAATAATGTAATCAGACACCTTCAGAAATCTTACGTATTACATATTCAGAAAACAAATACCTTCACTGATACCAAACAGCTGTCTGCATGTTGCGTCTGAGGTAACTTTTATTTAGAGTTGATTTAAACATGCACAGGTAGGAAACGAGGCTGGTAATGATGGGGGGAGGAAAGAGGGAGGGAGGAAGAGGGGGAGTAAAGATGAGGAGGGTGGAAGAGGAGGAAAAAGAGGTGGCTTAAGAAGAGGGAAAACAGCCAAGCATGAACAAGAGGTAGATAATGATGGCGAGAGGCGAGTGAGAAAGGAGGGGGGAGAGAGGGAGAGAATGAAGAGGCGGCAGAGAGAGAGATACAGAGACAGTAAAAAGAGGTAAGAAGATGGAAAAAAAGACGGAGGAAGAAAGGAAGGAGAAAAGAAGAAGGCACGAAGATAGGAATGGAGGGAATAGAGAGTAGAATACAGGGTAAAGGGAGATAAGTAGACAGGGAGAGAGACAAAAGATAAGAAAGGGAGGAAGGAAAATGAAGGGGGGAGAGAGGGAGGAGGGAAGAAACTTGAGAGAAGGAAGGAAGAAACAAGAATAAAGCAGGGAAGGAGAGAGGAACAGAAGAGAGAGCAGAGAGGGAGGGAAGAAGGAAGAATTGAAGGAAAAAAAAAGTAGAAGGCTGGGAGAATGTGAGAAACAGAAGAGAAATCAGAAGGCGAAGGAGAGAGGGAAGAAGGGAGGAAAACAGTAGGCAGGGAGGGAGAGAGAGAGAGGAAGGGAGAGAGGGAGAAAAAAAAGTGATTTACGAAGAGGGAAAACAGTTACAATGAAGAATAGTAATCCAACCTCAGGACTATTTTACTAGTTTTTATTATCGTTATTATTCCCCGGCCGCGTTCCATCTGGCGGGGAGAGAAAGGGAGGGAGGGAGAGAGGGAGAGGGAGGAGGTATCAGTGTTGCCATCTCAGTGTACATATCATTAACCTCGCTACTTCCTCACTTTACTCTCATTATCATCATTATTTTTTTATCATTATCATCATCATCACCAACAACCTACATCAACACCATTACTATATCATCTCCCTCCTCCTCCTCCTCTTCCTCCTCCTCCTCCTCCTAAGCTAACAAGGTAACCACAAATATTACCAATTCACACACGAAAAACATGACTATCTCAGTGAATGTATTGGCAGCGCTGAAGTGGCATGTCTGTTATAACGGTTGCGTATGTTGTTTACGAAGAGAAGTGTATCAAAGGAGTGGTTGACCAGAATTTTAAACTTATACTGAGAACCAAACTTTTCTTGTGGGCCAAAACTTTAAACTTGCTATATGTTACGGACCAAAATACTTGTGGTCTATTAAATTCATTTGACGGAGAGTGTATCCTTTTAAAACCGTTGTTGAGTTTACTATTACTTTAACTTATCTCTTTTCTTTCTTTTAATGTAGAGAACCATCCACTTTGATGCCTTGCCAATACCAGTGCCTTCATTGTAAAGCTAAGTCATATAATGTAAGAAGATAGACTAAATCTTCGTCTATGGCCATCTAGATAGCCGGGCACAAGTAACACATTATAATGCAAATCAATACCAAGAGAATGTACCCCAGTACCAACACAATGTAACAACGCCAATACATTAAATCTGTACCAATCTTTACCAACTGAACCGCATAATCGAGATGAGGTCTAACTAGTGCTAAGTGAAGTATGAGGATGACGCCACGCTCTTGCTTACGCCCCTTGAGATGAAACCCAGTACTCTGTTCGCTCGATTTTTATCCTGAATGCATTGAGCCCTGGGACGGAGGTCAGCGCTCACTAGGACTCCTAAGTCTCTCTCACGCCCAGACCTGCTTAGAGGAGTGTCATTTTGTCACACCGTATGTATATAATTCTTTTGAAAGTAAGCATTGATGTTTTGTCCGGCTCTTCCTATTCATTATTCATTGTTTATTCATGGCGAGAAGGAAGAGGGGGAGGAGGAGGGGGAGGAGGAAGACGCGTGGTGGGCCTTCGCAGGTGCTATACACGTTAATGGTTACCTTCCAGCATGTAAATCAAGTAAGTAATATATATGAAGACATTACATTTAATAGTACACCTCCGCCTCATCCTTTTTCCTCCTCCTCCACCTCCTCCTCCTCCACCTCCTCCTCCTCCATCTCCTCCTCCTTCCATGTCATTACCTCTCACAACATCTGGCTACACCACCACCACCACCACCTCCTCCTCCTCCTCCTCCTCCTCCTCCTCCTCCTCCTCCTTCGACATGCCTGCTTCACCCCTCAGGATGCACTGTAGGACGTTAAAGGATTCAGCGAAGGATGCAAAGGATAGGATAGGAAGGAGGAAACGCTAGGATAGGGAGATGGACAAGGGCAAACTAGGGTGGGTATAGGGGGTAGGGGGAATAGGGGGGTAGGGGGGGTAGGAACAAGATATCTGGGTAGGGTGTGGCATGGCGAGTAAAAAAGGGGAGGTAGAGGAGGAGGAGGAGGAGGAGGAGGAGGAGGAGGAGGAATAGGAGAGGCGATAATAAGCAGAATATATATTAAAGAACCACAAACAAATAAGACAAAAGATGGAGAAAAAATACAAAAGGAAAAGAAGAATAAGAAGAAAAATAATACAAAAAATACAAAAAAAAATACAAAAAATAAGAAGAAAAATAATATGTATATTAAGAATAAAAGAAAAAAAGGTTAGATTGTGTGCGATAGACCGTGAAAGGAAACTGTATCAGGAGGAGGAGGAGGAGGAGGAGGAGGAAGAAGACGAAGGAGGACTTGAATGAAGGGTGAGGGAAGGGGTGTGAGGTGTCCCCTGGAGGTCCCTGACGGCTCTACATCAGAAGGAGGAGGAGGAGGAGGAGGAGGAGGAGGAGGAGGAGGGGGAGGTGTGCAGCAGGAGGCAACCCGCGCCACCGCACGCCACAGCATCCCACAGTTTGATCGACACCACACAAATGGCTGCTCGGTGGGTGTGCTGCAGCCCGCCACACACACACACACACACACACACACACACACACACACACACACACACACACACACACACATAAACGCACGTACACATATACGCATTTGACCGTTCTCGACTCCTCCGCCTCCTCTTCCTCCTCCTCCGCTTCCTCCTCCTCCGCTTCCTCCTTCTGTATGTCATTCTTCTATTATTTATTTTTTCTCTTCCCTTTCCTCTGAGTCATTTTCGCCTTTCCTTTATTTTTCATTGTCTAGTCAATCTTTTAATCCCTTTTCCCTTTTCCCTGTGCCCTATATAAGCCTATTTATTATCTTCCTCCCCTTTCATCTATTTTTTCCTTTAAACTTTTCTTCAACACTTCTTTTCTTCTATGCCCTTTATTCTGTTATCGTATATTCTCTATGTTACGATTTCTCTTTGTTTTCCCATACCTGTCATATATCGTTTTTCAAGTTACCTCTTCAATCCCTCTTCTTCCTTTTATCTAACTCATTTTCACCCTTGTCTCCGTCCAATGGAAATCATATATGTATTCTCTATGTTACGATTTCTCTATTTTTTTCCCATACCTGTCATTTATCGAGTTACCTCTTCAGTCCCTCTTTTTCCTTTTATCTAACTCATTTTCCCCCTTATCTCTGTCCAATGAACTTCTCTCTTTCTTAAACCTAACCTAACCTAACCTAACCTAACCTAACCTAACCTAACGTAACCTAACCTAACCTAACCTAACCTAACCTAACCTAACCTAACCTAACCTAACCTAACCTAACCTAACCTAAACCATTCTTTCACTTAACCTTCCTATGTTTTATCTTACCTTTCCTCTCTTCTCTCTCCTAACCTAACCTAACCTAACCTAAACCATTCTTTCACTTATCCTTCCTATGTTTTACCTTACCTTTCCTCTCTTCTCTCTTCTCTCTCCTAACCTAACCTAACCTAACCTAACCTAACCTAACCTAAACCATTCTTTCACTTATCCTTCTTATGTTCTACCTTACCTTTCCTTACCTTTAATTTCACCGGCATTCACATCCTCTACCTACACCCCATATGTTTCCTTCCTCTTCCGAACCTTACCTTCACTCACCTACCCAAGACCTTAAGCATGAACACCACCCTTCCTCCACTGCTCCACTCCTCACACCACTGCTCCACATTTCCTTCCTAACCAATCCCCACCTCACCCTCGCATACTTCCAAATACTCCCTCACACCCATCACCTGCTTCTAAATGCCTCCCCCCCATCACCTGTTTTATATCCACACCTATCCATGCACTCCTCCTCTCCCCCACTATACCCCCACCACACCTTTTACCATCACTACACCTCTCCCTTACGCCTCCTCCCTCCCCCCTCCCTAACCACAACCGACACCATACCACAGTTCTGCCTACCCTCCCCAATTCACCTGTTCCCCACCTGTACATTTCAACCCCCCACTCCCATACCTCCATGCCTCTTCCCTCATCACCATAGATATATACTAACCTCCACCAACACCACACTTCTTCCCCACCTCCCCCCTACTCTCCAACCCCTCTATTCACCACTACCCTCCACAGACACCACCACATTTCTGAGTCTCCCCAACCAACCACCACCTTTCTCCCCCACCCGCTCCGCCTCCCTCCCCAATTCGAGACTAACCTCCTCCGACACCACCATCACCACCACGCCTCCCCGTCTCCTCTCCCCCCTCCCCGCCTCCCCCCGCCCCTCCCCAGCGGGCTGCGGTTATCAGTAATGGCCAACACCCCGGGTGAGGCAACTAATAGTACACGCTGATGGATCGCCGGGAATGAGCTTGAAATTGGCAAAGATAAATTACTCCGTCGCCATCTTGCTCTGCTCGCGTTTTTTTTTGTTGTTGTTGTTGTTGTTATTGTTGTTTATTTCTATCGTGTAATATTTTTGTTTTTTCGTTATTGTTTGTTTTCTGTGTGCGTGTGTGCGTGTGGGTCGTTCAGTGTTTTGTTTATTTTGTTTTTTTTGTTTTTTATTGTTTTGTTGTTTTGTTTTGTTGTTCCATTATTTGTTTTGGTGTTTCAAGCTTCATTTTTGTTCTTCTTCTTACATCGGGAGACTAGATATGTTCTTTTGTGTTTGTTTATTTCTGATGTTGTGTTTCTTTTCTTTATCTTTTATAATGTAAAGTAAAGTAAAGTAAAGTAAAGTAAAGTAAAGTAAAGTAAAGTAAAGTGTATGTGCGGGGGGGATGAATTACTTTGTGTTTCTTTACACTTTCAGCGGATCCGATCATGGAATTCTCTCACGCTATCTCTATATATGAATTAACACTATTTTTCTTATGCAACGCTTATAAACTCTCCTTTCCTATCTGTACACTGGATCTTATGTATGTATGATATGTATGATTTTTTTTTTTTAGCTTTTTTCTGTTGATTCTTTACAGTTTCAGCGGTTCCTACTATGGAATTCTCTCAAGCTATCTCTATATGAATTAACATTATTTTCTTTATGCAACGATTGTAAACTTTTCTATCTGTACACTGAATCTTATGACAGTTTTATTAGAGTAACATCACATTTTTAGACTTTCGCAAATTATTTTTTTATGCAACGATTGTAAACATCCTTCCCTATCTGCACACTGAATCGTATGACAAATTTTATAAGAGCAACATCATTTTTTTAGACTTTCGCAAATTATTTTTTTATGCAACGATTGTAAACATCCTTCCCTATCTGTACACTGAATCGTATGACAAGTTTTATAAGAGTAACATCAATAACATCATATTTTTAGACTTTCGCAAATTATTTTTTTATGCAACGATTGTAAACATCCTTCCCTATCTGTACACTGAATCGTATGACAAGTTTTATAAGAGTAACATCACTTTTTTAGACTTTCGCAATTTTTTTCATGCAACGATTGTAAACATCCTTCCCTATCTGCACACTAATTCTTATGACAGTTTTATTGGAGTAACATCATTTTTTTAGACTTTCGCAAATATCTTTAGGCAACGAAGTCTCATCAGTTTCCTTCGTGACGTTCCTCGCTCCCTGCAACACGGAAATGCACACCCAGGCACTAAATGCATAACGCAGGACCCAACAGATGACGCAAGACGAGAAATTATGTGAGAAATAGTGTTTGTGGGGGAGCACAGGCTGATTGTGTCTCATTTGTGGCTCACTACGCACACACACACACACACACACACACACACACACACACACACACATGGCGACTTTGCTAAAACGTACACGGTGAACTGACCACACTCGTAGGTATATATACAACCACACACACACACACACACACACACACACACACACACACACACACACATACACTGAAAAATGATGTAACTAAGTAATTATAATATACAAGAAATACAAAGGTTTGATGATAATTAAAGGGTAAAAAAAAATAACTTAAATCACTAAGATAAACTGAACTTTTACATAACTTTTTTTTCTTCTTTTCTGTATATTTTTCCCTACCTCCTCCTCCTCCTCCTCCGTCTACCCCATACAGATAACGCCGTCACGGTTTCCCTCCCTCTCTTTCTCCCTCCTTCCTCCAATCTGGCACATACATTTCCCTCCCTCCCTCCTTCCCTCCCTCTCTTTCCATCTCCTCTCCCTGTATCACACGAATACTTCTTTTACTCTGATTTTTTTTCTCGTTCCCTCCCTTTGTAATGTGCAAAACCCCTTTCCACTAACTCTTTCTGTATTTTTATCTTACGCATTCTTTACCTCAGTTCACATTAGATACCAGAAAACCATGACAAAATAAACAATACAATAGAGAAACAAGAGAATCTACATTTTTTCTAGATACAAGTTCTCAATCATCACTTGCATTCATATTAGAAACCAGAAAACGGTGATAAAAAAATCTTAGAAACCAGAATATCTCTCCAAACTTCCTTCGTGATAAGTTTTCAACCATCACTCATATTTTTTTTATTTACAACAAAGGAGACAGCTCAAGGGCACACAAAAAAGGAAACAATAATAAAAAAAAAGCCCGCTATACTCACTGCTCCTAAAAATAATCCAAAGAGGTGACCGAAAGAGGGGTCAATTTCGGAACTCTTATTCACTCTTATATGTCTTAAACTACATAAACCATTAACCAGAAAACCCAAATCATCCTTGGTTTTCTTAACAGATACCCTTTTTATTCATCACCCCATCCTCTCTTTCCACCCCGTCTGAACGAGGAATATGGAACCTGTAACCAGTAAACAGATATCGTTGGTTTTCACTGTAGACACCTTTGCAAATTTTCTACTGTCCCCCTTTCTCCTTCTCTTCCTCCTCTACATCAAATGAGCTAAGCCGTAAGGAGAAGAGAAAAAGATGAATCCCACCTTTTCCAATGCATACCTTCTCACGACTCTCCTTGCGTCACGTACAAGAAAAGATTTAATATATATCCAAGTTCATATTACAAGCTCTCCCTTCTTCGGCCCATTCCCTCTACATCAGCTCCAACAATAAGTCAGCCAAATTCGGTACCTTTCGAGCTTTCCATAAACCATTTTTACAGACTCATGGCTACATCGATCATACGCTTTTGTCTGTAATAGTATAAGGGACACAGGGCAAGAGAAGGTCATCGAAAGTAATGGGAGTTGAACTTAATGAGGGCAAAATGTTTTAGGTTAGTGATGGTGTTTGAAAGTAGAGGAAGCAAAAGTAATTGAAAGGGATGTGTGATGTCTGTTGAATTAAAATGTTTGGAAGCTGCCGTTAGTTTTTGGGTTGGTAATAACTATAACTTTTTTTTAGTAAGGGAGAGACTCATAGACCAACCATTATGAAGGTGCAATTTACACCCCAATCAACTATATTTCCTTTATCTCTATCTAACGATTTCTTATTTTTCTTCACATGTCATTCCTCCTTTATAATATACCTCTACTTTTCTTTCAACTCATCTACCTCTCAATCATCCTTATCTCCCTTTTATTTTTACAGCAAAGGAGACAGTTCAAGGACATAAAAAAAAGGAATACAATAATGAAAAAAAAAAAGCCCGCTACTTACTCCTCCTAAAAAGAGTACAGAGGAGTGGCCGAAAGAGAGGTCAATTTTCGGGAGGAGAGGTGTCCTGATACCTGCCCAATATATTTCCTTATTATATAGTACCATTACCACCCTTATCTACCTAAACATCACAACCAACAAAAAAAAAAAAATTAGAAACCAAAATATAGAAAAAAAAATTTGTATAAATATTCACACCCACCATATATGTTCTCTAAATCCCATACCATACCATAGAAACCAGAAACCACGGACCGGACTTGATACCATAAGGCGATCCCCCCCCTCCCCCCCCCCCCCCCGGCCAGGTTAATAAAGACCCAGACACACACCTGACATCCCCTGACACACCTGTACAATCCACATCCACGTATAAAACTTCGGCCAGGTATGATTGAACTGATCTTATCGCCCCGCCCTCCTCCTCCTCCTCCTCCTCCTCCTCTTCCTCCTCCTCCTCCTCCTCCTGTCTGGATTGCTGATTGGCTGTGAAAGTAGAAATACTCCCCTGTTCAGAAAAATCTCTCTCTCTCTCTCTCTCTCTCTCTCTCTCTCTCTCTCTCTCTCTCTCTCTCTCTCTCTCTCTCTCTCTCTCAGAGAGAGAGAGAGGCAGAGAGAGAGAGAGAGAGAGAGAGAGAGAGAGAGAGAGAGAGAGAGAGAGAGAGAGAGAGAGAGAGGAGGCAGCCGTGTGTTTCCTCCTGAGATGCGTGTCTTGGGGAGGCGGAATGGAAGCCGAGATATCTGAGACTTGGCCAAAAATCAGGCAAATTGCTGGAGCTCCAAGGAATCCCAGAGAGAGAAAAATAACCAAGACCGAGGCTGCAAAGGTTATTGGAAGGAGGAACAGCCTGTAGGAGGAGCAGCAGGAGGAGGAGGAGGAGAAGGAGGAGGAGGAGGAGGAGGAGGAAGAGGAGGAGAAGTTGGAGGGTCGGACGAAGGAGCTAAAGGAAGAAGAGTGCAAGGAATGGGAACTAGAGTAGGAGGAGGAGGAGGAGGAGGAGGAGGAGGAGGAGAAGAGGAAGACCCTATGACAGGAAGGAATTATAGGAGTAGATTCCTGAGAGAGAAGGAAAAATCACAGCTTGCTCAGAGGAAAGGAGGAGGAGGATAAGGAGGAGGAGGAGGAGGAGGAGGAGGAGGGAGAGGAGAAGGAGGAGGAGGAAGAGGAGGAGGGCCGTATGGAAAAGGAGGAGAGAGGAAGATCTTACTAGGAAAGAGGAAGGAAGGGAGGAAGAAAGGACGGTCGGAGGAAGAGAGGGAAGGAGGACGGGGAGGAGGAGGAGGAGGAGGAGGAGGAGGAGGGAAGAAGGAGGAAGCAAGGCTGTGGAATGAGCTCAGAGTTTTCACACATTTGGCATTTAATTCTTTCCTGGTTTTACACACACACACACACACACACACACACACACACACACACACACACACACACACACTTACCAACAAAAAGAACAAAAACAACAAAAATTAAAACAAACAAACTCCTTAACCAAATCAAACTCCCGCAACAGTGAATCGAATTTACATATAATAGTAAATCATTGTCATTACCTCCTCTCTCTCTCTCTCTCTCTCTCTCTCTCTCTCTCTCTCTCTCTCTCTCTCTCTCTCACCACTGAACGTACATCCTGAGAACGAAAACAAAAGACAAACGGGATAGATAGATAGATGGAAGAACAATAATAATAATAGTTTTAATTGATAAACAAAGAGACAAACAGAGTATTAGAAAGTAACAAAATAAAATCAACAAACGAGACGAGACGAGACGATACACACACACACACACACACACACACACACCTCCCCCCCTCCCCCCCAACCCCACCCCCACCGAGGCACCGAGATTCCGGATGCTGGGCTGCCGCTCCTCTGTTCACCTGGGGGCTCACGGGACTCAAGATGGCGCAGCAATTACCCGGCCAGGAAGGACCCGTAGAAAAACAATGCCAAAAATACCGGGGAACGAGGCGGGATTAATGGCGGAGAGAGAGAGAGAGAGAGAGAGAGAGAGAGAGAGAGTAAAAAACAATATGAGAGAATGAGATAGAGAGAGACCCCCTGTCCTCTCTACTATAGATAAACTCACTCAACACACACACACACACACACACACACACACACACACACACACACAGGTAGGTTCAAACCCCCTGCCGCGTGATCGACAATTTAATTTTACTCCAATATCCCCTTCTCGCCTCTGAATTCTCCCTCCTTCTCCTCCTCCCTCCCTCCCTCCCTCCTTCTCCTCCTTCCCTCCCTCCTCAAGGTAATGTGTACGAAGGAGTCTAAGGATACCGAAGGATACGCTGAATGTGTCCTTAACTTTTAGTCCTTTTGTTTATATGTTGAATTTTAGGAGGAGTATGTTGACTCTCTCTCTCTCTCTCTCTCTCTCTCTCTCTCTCTCTCTCTCTCTCTCTCTCTCTCTACTTATCTATCAATCTAAAACGAGAGAGAGAGAGAGAGAGAGAGAGAGAGAGAGAGAGAGAGAGAGAGAGAGAGAGAGAGAGAGAGAACCCATCCCTCCCTCCCTCCCTCCCTAACATTCTCCTCCCTTTGGACTGCTTCCTACACACATAACATCATGGTCCAACCTCAACCAACGTCATATCCAATCATACCGATGCATTCATTTCTCCTCCTCCTCCTCCTCCTCCTCCTCCTCCTGCAGACTGATCACTGACTGGTCTCCAAAAAAACTGGTCTACTCTTCAGGTTCAACGCGTGTCTGCTTCAGGGGGTGCCCAAGGGGAAGGATTGGAACCTCCTCCGTTTATATTTTACTCCCTCAGGCGGTTCGTGCTCCTGCTCAAGGGTTCCTGCTCAAGGGGTTCACTCAAGAGGTCTTTGGCTCCCCTGTGGTTGGTTGTGTGGGTGGTTTGGGTGATTGGAAGACGGGATTGTGTGGTGGTGTGTGTTTGTGTTGTGTTCTGTTGGTGATTGTTGTTGTTGTGGTTTTGGTGATAAGTAAGGGTTAGGTTGTGTTAGTGTTGTAATATATTGTGTTGTGGTGTAAGTGTTGTATAGAGGAGTGTTAAGTTGTGTTAAGTGTTGTTGTATTGTGATGTGTGTTGTAGTTTGAGTAGTAAATAAATATGGGATAAGAAATGAGAGGGAAAACAGGATAGAGAAAAAATGGAATAGGAAGATGAAGAACAAAGAAAATTAGATAGTTGAATGTAAAGAGGATGTTTAAAGCATTATATAACCTATACTACTACTACTACTTCTACTACTACTACTACTACTACTACTATTACTAACACTTCTATTACATGTTTTAAGAGTACTTCGTCAACTAATAATGTTTTTTACAGCCGCCACTTCTGCTACTCTGACTGCCAAGATTACACACACACACACACACACACACACACACACACACACACACACACACACACACACACACACACGCCATTATTCAAGGGTGTGGACCTTACTAACACCAGCGCAATATCAGTCTCTCATTAATATGCCGACCGTCTGCTCCCTCCCTCCTCTTCCCTCCCTTCCCTCCCTTCTCTCCCTCTTCCTCCTGTTACGTACTCTCCCTCCTCCTCTTCCTTCACCCACTCTCTCCTCTGTCCTCTGCGCTCTTCCTTCTTCTCCCTTCCTTCTACTCTTTCTAGCTCTCTCTCTCTCTCTCTCTCTCTCTCTCTCTCTCTCTCTCTCTCTCTCTCTCTCTCTCTCTCTCTCTCTCTCTCTCTCTCTCTCTCTCTCTCTCTCTCTCTCTCTCTCTCTCTCTCTCTCTCTCTCTCTCGTACCTCCTATTCTTCCTCTCTCCACCTCTCTCCTTCTCTTCTTTCACTCTCATTTCTCCTCTTCTCTATTCTTTCTTCTTTCCTCTCCTATCCTATCTACCACGCTCTCCCCTTCCTTCCATCTACCCTCTTCCTGTTGTCGTTCCCTCCCTCTCTCTCCTTCTACTCTCCCTTTCTGCCCCCTCACTATTCCTGACGTCTCTCTCCCTCAACTTACTCTCCCTTTTTCTACTTTCCATTCTCTCTGTACCCACTCTTTCTCTCCCTTCTCTATCTCAGCATCTTCTCTCCTCCTTCTCTCCTCCCTTACACTTTCCTCTTTTCCTCCTCTTCCTTTCTCTCCTTCGATGTGTTATTTAATGTGTTTTTTTTCTCCTCCATTTTTTCACATTATTTTCTTCCTTTTCTTCCTATTATATTTTTTTCAGGCTTCTTTTTTTTCTTCCTCTTCCCCATTTTCTTCTCTCGTTATCCTTCTTCCTTCTCTCATTTTCTTGCCGTTCCCTTTCCCATTTTCTTTCATCCTTTCTCTTGTTGTTATTCTTTTTCTCTTTCCCATCATTCTTTATATAGTTAATGTCACCCCTTCGCCCCTTCTTCGCTGCTATTCCTCTGTTTCCCTCTTCACTATCTTCTCCTCCCTTCTTCCTCCCTTTGTTTTCTTTCCCTTCACTTCCCTTCTTCATATTTCTCTTTCTCATCATCCTCTGCAGTTAAAATCACCCCTATATTCTTTTTTCGCTCCATTTCTCTCTTCACTATCTTCTTTCCTTCTCCTCCCTTCTTCCTCCCTTTGTTTTCTTTCCCTTCACTTCCCTTCTTCATCTTTCTCTTTCTCATCATCCTCTGCAGTTAAAATCACCCTTTTATTCTTTCTTCCCTACATTTCCCTCCACTCTCTTTCCTTTTCCTCCCTTTACGTGCACTCAAGTTCTTCCTTCCTTTGTTTTGTTTTTCCTTCACTTCCCCTCTTCGTCTTTCTCTTTTGACCTCCTTCCTAATCATTAAATCCATTTCCCACAATCTCAACTTTTTTTCCCATTCCCTCGCTTCTATTTCCCTATTCTCTTCTCCTTCCAATTATCTTTCTTTCCGTTCTTCCAACCTTTTATCCTCCTCCCCTCTCTTCCCTTTCTTTGCCCATTTTCTTTCATAGTTTTTTTTTAAGCAAAGGAGACAGTTCAAGGGCAAAAAAAAAGGAAACAATAATTAAAAAAAAAGCCCTTCACTCTGTTAGCATTCTCTTCCTCCTTTCTGTCACCTCTCTTCCTCTTCCTCTTTTCTCTTCCTCCCTTACCTCAACCTCATTCTTCCTCCTCCTCCTCCTCCTCCTCCACACGTTTCCTTCCCTCCATTTCTCCCATTCCCATTCTCTCCACTCCCTCCTTCCTTTTTATCCCTCCCTCTTCTGCTACTTTTCCCTCCCCCCTATCCTCCTCCTTTCTCTCACGTTCTCTTCCCTTCTTTCCCTCCACCCTTGTCCATCTCCCCTCTGCCCCTCCCTCCCCCCCTCCCCCCCTACCGTACTGTGACCTGCGTGATATATCGTCAATTACTCAAAAGATAATCATATCCGGTCATAAAGAGACATTAACTTCCGCCTTCGTTAC
This sequence comes from Eriocheir sinensis, assembly GCF_024679095.1. Classification (NCBI taxonomy): domain Eukaryota; kingdom Metazoa; phylum Arthropoda; class Malacostraca; order Decapoda; family Varunidae; genus Eriocheir; species Eriocheir sinensis. The sequence continues at coordinate 4,170,345 of NC_066558.1, forward strand.
TTCGGCGCTCTCTCTCTCTCTCTCTCTCTCTCTCTCTCTCTCTCTCTCTCTCTCTCTCTCTCTCTCTCTCTCTCTCTCTCTCTCTCTCTCTCTCTCTCTCTCTCTCTCTCTCTCTCTCTCTCTCTTATTTATCATCATTCTTATCCTCCTCCTCTCATTTTTTCCTTCTCTCCTAATATCCTTCCTCTTCCTCCTCCTCCTCCCCCTCCTCCTAATCTTCCTCTCTTTAAGTGTGGATGAAAGAACTGATCAGATAATATGCTTCAACACTCCTCCTCCTCCTCCTCCAGACCAGTATTGTGAATCCAACCAGCAACTAAGATATTAAGTTCTTTCGAATACTGGTGTCCTTGTCCGTTTTTATCGCCCGGTTAGTGGTAGCAGTAAAGGTAGTTCTTTCCTCTTTCCTACATAATTTCCATGCAGTTTTTCCATGCTGCATGGTTCTTTTTCCTTTCCTGCCATGCAATGATCCTTCGCCTTTGCTGTCCTTCATCTTCCACCTTTGATTAGATAGTTAGTGTAGCTTGTCACAAACACCCTCGTAAGGACCATCAGGTCTGCTGTTGTTTGTTCTTTCTTTGTGTCGCTTTGTGTTCTTCCTCAAGCGTTCATCCAGCATACGAACGATATATCCCGCCACAAGTATAGCTGGCTCGGTACATTACGGGCTTCCTGATGAGAGCCAAATTAATCTCTTTATTATCTCCCTCTCGGACAGGTATATTGCCCACCTGTGTTACCTAGATCACATATTTCCCAGGTAATAAATATGCTCGCCGCTGCTTGGTCCGTGTGTGTGTGTGTGGGGGATGAGGGGTAGAGGGAATTGTGTGTGTGTGTGTGTGTGTGTGTGAGAAAGAGAGAGAGAAAACTCTCTCTCTCTCTCTCTCTCTCTCTCTCTCTCTCTCTCTCTCTCTCTCTCTCTCTCTCTCTCTCTCTCTCTCTCTCTCTCTCTCTCTCTCTCTCTCTCTCTCTCTCTCTCTCTCTCTCTCTCTCTCTCTCTCTCTCTCTCTCTCTCTCATACACACACACACACGTGGAACGAAAAATATATATCCATGATTAAAAAATAAAAATATGTATTGAAAAATGAGAACTTTCAATGGAAAATACACAGCGCAAAAACAGACAGCGTACAATGAAAAATCCTTCACTGCAATTACACTCAGTATGGGTGTGGGAAATGATTAATGATGCGTAAATAAAGACTCGCGAATTCTTTTCCTATACAGTATGAGTTAACCCGGTAGCAGCGAGGAGCCAAATTTGTGGCTTTACCGTGTACCAGCGACGGGCCACATTTTTGCCATGATATAAACCCAAAAAAATAGATGATGCATAAACTGATCACGAATGCGTTGATATATATTATGAAATGATTGCGTGAGTGGTGATTTTTTCTCATTTTTCTCGCTTAGATTAGCGGGGCCTTTAAGAAATATGATCCCTGCAGTTACTAGGTTAAAAACACACATTACTACGCTACATTCTCACTCGGTATGAAAGGGCAGAAGAAAATAGATAAATACTAACTAAAATACGTTGAATAAATTAAGTCTCTCGTGCAGTAACGGTTGTAACAGACGGGAAAGCAATGGCATAAAAAACGCAACCTCACTTCCTATGCGTGTAGAAAATAAACCAATAGAATTAAAGTTACAGTCAACACAGAATATTACGGATCAAGTCCCTTCCTGCCACTCTTAACAGCCTCCCTCCTGTCTCACGCTCTCCTCCACCTCTCCTCTCTATTCATCTCCTCCCTTTTACCTCCCGCTCACTCCTGCCTCCTCCCCCGCCTCCTTCACCAATGTTTGTATTCGTATAACTGAACAAGTCTAAGTATATTCAGTTCAAGGACAAATACCATGCAATGAAACTGGCGAAGAGAAAAACTACTGACGAAGCTACACAAAATATATTAATAAGTTACGGTAGACAGGAATAAAAGCCAGGAACAAAGCAAGTGGCAACAGTAAGCAGCATTATATAGCCTCTAATTAAGGAAAAAAATACCGAACAAGTTTATCAAAGCACCTCCACAACTCTAAGAATGTGAATAAAAAAACCCAAAACTGCTTTCAAATCAGATAAGCTTGGGCAGAAATATTAGTGTTTTTTTTTTCTCCTCCCTTCAACACCTGCTAACCTAACACACAGAGGCGTTAGTGTGAGATTATAAAAAAAAACTGAAAATATATAACAAACCCAACAAAACAACAACCTTGAATAAGACACGGAAAAAGTAAAGATCGTGAAATTATAGTTACATAATGATAATCTTTAATAAAAAAAAACGTATAAGGTAACTTGGGAGACAGAGGTATGCAAAAATATGATGACAGTATTACCCTGTGTGTGTGTGTGTGTGTGTGTGTGTGTGTGTGTGTGTGTGTGTGTGTGTGTGTGTGTGTGTGTGTGTGTGTGTGTGTATCCCCGCGCTACACACCTGTACGTGATCCACACACTCTCAGGTGAGTCTCCCCAGGTAAGGCTGAGTAACTACCAGGATATTGACTTCACGGGGGGCGGCGGGAAGGCAAAAAGAATGGTAGGAGAATGGAAGATTGCTGCTAAATTGAGGAGGAGGAGGAAGTGGAGGAGGAGGGTAATGACAGTAGTGGAAGAGGAGTAGATGGAGGAGAAATAACATACGGAAGAGAATATGCAATAAATCACAAAAAACTAACACAGGAAGGAGAATGAAAACAAGGATATTCCATCAGGAGGAAGACCAGGGCGCCAAGCACAGGAAACACTACGAAATACAAAAAATATACAACAAATACCAAGCCGGGAAATCGCACAAACTCATCAGATGGAAGAAAGCAAAAACATATAAATTTAAAACAACATGACGAGGAAGGAAAATTAAAAGATAAAAAACACATAAAAGACAAGTAAAAAAATCTTCACTACGAAATCATACAAACTTATCACATGGAGAAAAGAAAAAAGAAAGGAAAACACATCATATCGAAATAACAAGAAAGGAAATTTAAACAGATGAAAACACATAAAAAAATATATAAAAAAAATAACTTAGAAATCACACAAACTCTTTTTTTTTTTTTTTTTGCCCTTGAGTTGTTTACTGTAAAAAAATAAAAACAAATAATAAAAAATAAGTAAACAAGACCTTTCATTTCAAAACAGTGAGGGAGGAAAACTGAATAGATAAAGAAACATATATCACCAAAAAAACATATATAAAAATTCCTTCCCTTGGCAATGACACAAACTCGGAAGGAAAATTAAAATAGAGAAAAAAGCAAAATACCTCCCTCGAGAGCATTACTGGGGAAGTCAATGAAATAATGAGACAGAAATGGATACAAATAAGCCCGGCACAACGAGAAACAATAAAGCAAGCGGAAGCAATACGGAACGACGAAGCACCGCAGTAAAGAAATCATCATAAAGAGAAAACTGGAGGAAGAAAACGAGTAAGGAAAAAAAAAACATCAGCGCAAGAAACTAAATATAAATAAGCAGACATCCACATAAGACAAGACAATAAGCTAAGACTCAGACGAATGAAAGAGGAAAACAAGAAGACAAGAAGACAGGGGTAATGACAGGGATGTGGGGGGGGGGGCGTGGGTGCCGGGGAGGGGGGGGGGCAGGACACCAGGAAGCAAAGCAAATTAACCTTCGCGATTAACCCAGAGTTGTGGCCCAAATTACCATCCATAAGGTATATCAAAGCTATCAATAGAACAGACAGTCGTAATGGCCGCTTCCTCCTCCTTCCTACACACACACACACACACACACACACACACACACACACATACACACACGCACACGCACACACTTATACATACTAATGCTCCCGTGAGTCTTGCCAAACACAGGTAAACACACACACACACACACACACACACACACACACACACACACATACACACACACGTACACACAGACACACACCTAGCAACACGCACACACAAACAACAACAACAGCAACAACAAAAACAACAACAACAACAACAACAACACACACACACACCTAGCAACACGCACACACAAACAACAACAGCAACAAAAACAACAACAACAAGCGTGACATCAGCGAGGAATCAAGAGGTTTTCCTTCTTTACTCCCCTTCCTTCACGTAATCTCTGGCGCCCTTCCCCGCCCCACTAACTCACCCCCACCTGACAAGCGAGGGGCAAGGGGTCACTCCTCTAGCTCAGGGCGGCCCGTCTGACTTATGAAGGAGAGGATGAACGCGTACAACAACAAAACGCTCACAGCACTCTGCACTCTTTCGCCCCTTTCACTGGTAATCTGTGGAACTGTTTTGTGATAGTGTTTTCCCTCCTTTGTATGATTTTAGCTTTCAATATACAGAGTGGGATCAACGCTTTCACATGTAGAATGATTAGAACACTCCTTACTTGGTTCGTCCCTCTTGCTGGTAAACCGTGGAAGTGCCTTTTTCTACTGGTTCCCTCCTCTCTATGATTTTAGCTTTCAATATACAGAGAGGGATCAACGCTTTCACATGTAGAATGATTCATTAGAACACTCTTTACTCTTTTTTTTTTACAACAAAGGAGACAGCTCAAGGGCACAAAAAAAAGGAAACAATAATATAAAAGCCCACTACTCGCTGCTCCTAAAAAGAATCCAAAGAGGTGGCCGAAAGAGGGGTCAATTTCCTTCGTCCCTCTTGCTGGTAAATCGTGCATGGAACTGGTTTTTAAGTCTTTTCCTTCCTTTCTATGATTTTAGCTTTCAATATATAGAGTGGGATCAACGCCTCCACATGTTAAGTGATTAGAACTAACCCTACTTTTTTCATCCCTTTTCCTGGTAAACTATAAGACTCATATTTTTAAAGTTTTCCCTCCTTCCTAGGACTTAAGACTCAACATGAAGAGGAATGAACGCCTACACATGCGAAATTATTTGACCACTCTACTCTTTATCCCTCTCGCTGGTAAACTATGGAACTGCCCTATTCTCTACTGCAGTTCTTCCTTCCTATGACTACAAACTCTTTCACAATGCAGAGATTGATAAAAGCATACATTTAAAACGCTTAGAACACTTTCCTCTCTCTCCCTTTCGCTGGTAAACTATGGAACTGCCCTATTCTCTGCTGCAGTTCTTCCTTGCTATGACTTCAAACTCTTTCACAACGCAGAGATTGGTGAAAGCATACATTTAAAACGCTTAGAACACTTTCCTCTCTCTCCCTTTCGCTGGTAAACTATGGAACTGCCCTATTCTCTGCTGCAGTTCTTCCTTGCTATGACTTCAAACTCTTTCACAATGCAGAGATTGATGAGAGCATACATTTAAAACGCTTAGAACACTTTCCTCTCTCATCCCTTTCGCTGATAAAATATGGACTTGCCTGTTCTTTTTTTTACTGTAATTCTTCTTTCTAATGACTTTAAACTCTTTTAGTATATAGAGGAAGGATGACTGCACGTGTAAAAGGATTCCAACACTTATTACTTCGTTTTTCAACACGCTCACAGCAATCTCCACATGTCTCTTCCCCTGCTGAACGGATGGAGAAAACACGCTCAGGGCTCAGGAAGGTCAACCAAGCACCCGAGCAACTAATGCCGAAAATATAGCCCACGTTCACAACATCACTATCAAACATTTCCGTCTCCAGAGGTTTTATTACGAAGGTTTTATTTCGAGCATTACCGCCTCGTTTTTACCAAGAAATATCAATAGAAAAAAAATGGATCTGAGAACTAGACTACAAGGAGCATCTTTACACGTTTACTGAGGAAATAGTATTATGACAGTTACCGCAAGACGAAAAAGAACGGTCATTAACGGGTGCCAAGAACCTTCATCCCAAGAGAAATACCCAGGGCAAAATTTTCATATGTTTCAAGACACCTCTCCTCCTGAAATTGACCTCTCTTTTGGCCGCTCATTACTTTTGTCTTTGTGGGAACAGCGATTAGCGGGGTTTTCTTTTTTGTACACCTTTTTTTGTTGCCTTGGGCTGTTTCTTTAGCTGTAAAAAAAAAAAAGTCACGCTTACCAATCTAGAGTTCAAAATACTTCTCTGGACAAACAAGAGCACATGAGAGATTTTTAACCCAATATAGAAATGCTGAAAATGATGAGGGATTCTTCAGTAACAAGCTGGAACATGTAAAATAATCCCTTACCTTAAAAAATAATAGTTCACAATACTTCTCTGGACAAACAAAAACGCATCAAAAACCTTTAACCCAATATAGAAATGCTGGAAATGATGAGAGATTCTTCAGTAACAAGCTGGAACATGTAAAATAATCCCTTACCTCAGTACCAGGACAAACAGGTAACAAACCACACCTGGACGGCAGCTAATCAGGATAGCACAATAAATGACACCTGGCTCATCAAGACGTAGCCGTACCTGTGGAGGAGAAACACCTTGTCATTAATTAATTCTTCACCTGCCTACGTCATGTTCCCTACACACCTGTACACACACATGACCTAGTTCAGATAAGAGAGTCTTGTCAGTGTTTATGTTTAGACGTGTTTTTACCAGCTTATGAATTTACAGTTTGCTTTGATGAGTATTAAGCTATATGTTACGCTATTATTAATCTAACTAATATAACTAAATGATGTTCAATAAATTTAGTATTACGTGTTTTTTTCTATTGTAACAGGTAAGTATCAGCTTATTCACAAGCCTTATTTAATCTGAAAACATATAAACAGGAAATATAGAAAAGGAAAGTGAAAAAATAAACACAATACCCATCACACACACACACACACACACACACACACACACACACACACACACACACACACACACACACACAGAAACAAAGACTCCTAATTAACGACAGTCGAGCTTCATTTCGATTCGCAAACCAGGTAATGGCGCGGCCCACGAGGGGGACAGGTAATTACTGATTTGGCAAGGTGACCATTCCGGGGCCACAGGTAATAATTGTTTGTGGGGGTCCCGCGGCCGCCTCACCTGTGACGCCATGATTTATACAGGTGAGAGAGAGAGAGAGAGAGAGAGAGAGAGAGAGAGAGAGAGAGAGAGAGAGAGAGAGCTTACGTGCAATCATTTCTTATTTTGTAATTTGGATTATAGCAACTTGTCAAATTTCCATGTTATTTACCGGTCCATTATTTCTCTCTCTCTCTCTCTCTCTCTCTCTCTCTCTCTCTCTCTCTCTCTCACCCAAACCTCTTTCTATCTTCTAATCACACTCTCTATTCCTCCCTCCCTCCCTTCCCTCTTTCCCTTCCCTCTTTCCCCTCTCAATCTCTTTCCTCCATCCCTTCCTCGCTCCCCCTCCTGCCAAAGAAAGAAGAAGGGCAAGGAGTAGAAGGAGGAGGAAAAGGAGGAGGAAGAAGCAGCCAAGATAATGGGAGGAATAATAACGATGAGGAGGAGGAGGAGGAGGAGGAGGAGGAAAAGATGAAGACGGAGGAGGAAGAAGAGGAGGAGGAGGAGGAAGCGAAGATAATGGTAAGAATAATAATGCTGAAAATGATGGCAATGATTCCCGGATTAATCATTGGAATCACAGACCGGAATTAGACACGAGACTTAAAACAGGTAAGGGCAGGTAAGTCGGGTTAAAGGGACAGGTGGAATCGTAGCGAGGGATTAGCGGGCCAATCAGTGACTACCTGCGTCAGATTAGGAACAGGCGAGCCATTAATAGGCAAGGGGAGGCGGCGTGTGATTGCAGGTGTTTAAAATGATTCGTGACTCACCTCTCTTGCCTTCCCCTTGAGCCGAGTCGGACAGGTGAGCGAGGCCTGAGAGTCACCTGGAGTCTTGTTAGGTGAGGGTGTGTGACTGGCTGACTGACTGTGTTGTGGAGTGGTGGTTGTATGGGTGGGTGGGGGAGCTGGGTATATGAGGTGGTGGTGTAGTGGTTGGGATGTAAGGTTGGTGGTGGTAGTGGTCGTAGGATGGTAGAGAAGAGGAAAAGAGAGGAAAAAGGAAATAAGGAGAAAAAAAATGAAGAAAACGAAGTAGAAGGATTATGATGAGTGATGTAGAGATGTTAGTGTTTGCTGTAGTAGTAGTAGTAGTAGTAGTAGTAGTAGTAGTAGTAATAGTAGTAGTAGTGATAACGAGAAGGGAGAAAGTAGACACAATAATAATAATAATAATAATAATAATAATAATAATAATAATAATAATAATAATAATAATAATAATAATAATAATAATAATAATAACAATAAAAACGATAACAATAATTTACCCGCGAGCCATTACAACACAAACCGTCATTCCCTTTTTTTACGTTTAATTGACCTTTTTTTAGACTGACCACACACACACACACACACACACACACACACACACACACACACACACACACACGACCCCCCCCCCCCACACACACACAAACAAAACCCCAACAAACAAAATCAAAACAAACACAAACACACACACATACAACACAAAGAAACACAACGCTAACACCACAACCAACACCCAGGTTACAACACCCCGCAGAGAAGGGAAAAAAAGGCAACTCCCCCTTCCCCCTCCTCTCCCTCCCCCATCACCCCATCACCCCTTCCTTCGCCTACCTAACATCTGCTGGGCCAAATAACAAAAGAATCGTCCTAATTAACCATACTGGACGCTCTAATCTGCGGGTTTAATTGATTTCGATATATCCCAGCGGTGGTGGTGATGGTGGAGGGGGGAAGGGGGGGAGGCGTTGAGGGGGGGAGGGGGCAAGGTTACCTCTCTCTCTCTAAATCACCGAGAGGTCATAATTCTCTCTCTTTTCTATCAGAGGTCGGTGGGGGGTGTCGTAATGGGGGTGCGTGGTCAGCCAGGGGGGAGGGGGGGAGGAGGGGGAAGGGGGGAGGAGGGGGAAGGGGGGAGAAGGAGAAGGTGGAGGGTACAGTTTGGGTAGGAGAAGGAAGAGGTGTGGATGTGGGTAAGTGGAGTAGGTAGGAGGAGGAGGAGGAGGAGGAGGAGAGAAAAGGGAAGAAAGAAATTAAGAAAGAAAGAAGAAAGGCAAAGGAAGAAAAAAATAAAGGTGAGCAGAAATGAAGAAAGAGAAAAGAAGATAAAAGAAGACAAAAAGAAAACAGTAAAGGTGTGAATGACAAGACAGGTGATGAAAACAAAAAGGATAAAGAAAATAAATAAGTGAGAGAACGGAAAAAGAAGAAAGAGGAAAAGCAAGTGTGAGAAAACAAGGAAGAAAGAAATAATAGGATACGAAGGAGGAAAATTAAATAAGTGAGTGTAATAACGCGCGAAAGGAAGAGAGAGAGAGAGAGAGAGAGAGAGAGAGAGAGAGAGAGAGAGAGAGAGAGAGAGAGAGAGAGAGAGAGAGAGAGAGAGAGAGAGCACCAGGCAATAATGGCCCAATGATCGCATAGAGGCGTTAGCGAAATAAATCCGGCTCGCAGTAGGGCGTCTGACTGAGGGAGAGGGAGGGAGACTATCAGAAGGGAGGGAGGGAGAGGCAGGTAAGAAGGTGAGGACTATCATAGGTGAGAGATGTAAGAGTGGATTGAGAGTGAGAGGTGAGAGTGAGGAGGAGGAGGAGGAGGAGGAGGGAGGTACAGGTAAAAAGGAGGAGAGGAAAGGGAGAGGATTATCAGGTAAGGAATAAGAGGAAGAGAAAATAGAGGAAAACTGAGAGATGGAGGGAGAGAATGATGATAAATATGGAGGTAAGAGAAGGAGAGTGGGAGAGAAGAGAGAGGAAAGGGAAGAGAGACAAAGGGAGGAAGAGAAAGGAGAGGAAAGATGAAAGGGAGATAGAGAAGGATGATGAGAGGAGGAGGAAAAGATTGAGGGAGTGAGAGAAAACGTAAGAGGGAAGGAAGAAAGGAAAGTATAAGAGGAGTAGGAAATGGAGGAAAGAAGGGAGGAATATACAAGTAAGGAGAGGAGGAGGAGGAGGAGGAGGAGGAAGAAGAGTATATCAGAGGTAAAAGGGGTGAGAGAGGAAAGGAAGAGGGAGGATGAGGAGGAAAGAGCAGGAGGGGAGAGAGCTATTGTCTCCAGGGCAGGAGGGAGGGAGGGAGGAAGGAAGGGAAGAGAGGGAGGTAATCCGGTAAGGGTCGCATTTTTTTTCCTTTTTTCTGATCCGCCGTTCATGGGATTCAATTCTTTATACAGTTTCTAAACCCCTAATTCGTGACCCTTGATCCCCCTTTTAGGAGAGTAGGAATTTACTTCGTTATTTGTACGAGGAGATTGCAATAATAAAAGTGTGTGAGCTAAATCTATACGGATACATAGTGACTAAAGCTTTTTTGTAACAATGAACTATAGTAGCAAAATAACACTGACGAAACACCAATTTTAGCAACAAACAACAGACTAACGTAACAGATGATCACTTATAACAGTTTCTTAACAAGGCCAAAAATTTACTTAGTTATTTGTACGAAGAGATTGCAATAATAAAAGCCTGTTCTGTAAGCTAAATCTACATATATACATAGTGACAAAGTTTTTTTGTAACAATGAAATACAGAATAATAACACTGACGAAACACCCATTTTAGCAACAAACAACAGACTAACGTAACAGATGATCTCTTATAACAGTTTCTTAACAATGGAAGTGAAGGAAGCGCATCACAACAGGACCGCTAAACACCACCTCTGACCCACCACAAATTCAAACAAACACACACAGAAAAACATAATACAAACAGATAAAACACAAGAAAACACAGAAAATTAACTGAACACAACTTTTTGAAAACTTTGAACACGAGGGAAATAACGCACAAAATAACGCTAAATAAGGGAGTCCACCTGTCGTACACACCTGAGTAATAAGAACAGGAGGGGGAGGAGGGAGAGGGGAGGGGGAGGGGGTTACAAGTATGCATGAACTTAACGATAAATCACACAGGCTTGGAAGGAAGTGATTGCGAATTTGCTCCTGTATTAAGGCCGAAACGTAAAGAAAAAAAAGAAAAAAAAAAATCCCTCCCCTATATACTCCCCTTTATACTTCATCGCCTCTTCCTCTCTATCTTTCCTCCCCTTCTCTCTTCTTTCCTCCCCGCCAAGTTCTTTCCTCCCCTCCTCCTTCACCTTTCCTCCATTAAAAACAAAATTCCCTCCCCTCTTGCTATCTTTCCTCCCAACTCCCCTTAATACTTCCTCCCCTCTTCCTCTCTATCTTTCCTCCCCTTCTCTCTTCTTTCCTCCCCGCCTAAGTTCTTTCCTCCCTTCCTCACTTTTTTTCTCTCCATCTGCTTCATATTCTTCCTCATATACGTTTTCCTCTCCTCCTCTTCCTCCTCCTCCTCCTTCGTCCTTCCCTCCTCCTCTTCTTTCCGACTCTTCCTCCTCGACCTCCTCCTCCTCCTTCCTCAACTATAAACCTATCTTCCTCTACCTCTACCAGATATTCCTTCCTCCTTTCCCTCTTCTATTCTTCTTTTATCCATTTCCTCTCTTCCTTCCTCTTCCTGTTGCTACTAACTCTTCTACTTACTCTTCATCACTTTTTTATTATTTTTTTCCTCCTCTGATCCTCCTCCTCCTCCTCCTAAACCTCTACCATCCTGTACCCCCCACTGTCAATCTTCCCTGGCTAACCTTACCTTACCGCCAGCAGAACCTCCTCCTCCTCCTCCTCCTCCTCCTCCTCCTCCTCCTGTCAATTCTTCATGGCAGGACAATTACCTCCAGACGCAAGGCAGGAGGAGTCAGCGGGCCAATGTGTCTTGTATATCAAAATTTTGGCCAATGTAATCTTGAGGCATTAGCGTCTGCGTCATGTTGCCGGAAATGGTTATGCAAATGAACTCATAAATCACACAATTATGCCGTTTTCGTAGTCAATAACATAAGAAGGAAAGGGGGGAGGGGGGGAGGAGGAGGGGGAGGAGGAGGATGTGAAGGGAAAGAGGAAGAACAGGAAACTACAATATTTATTAGTTGCTTGCTGATTCGTGGATTTCTCTCTCTCTCTCTCTCTCTCTCTCTCTCTCTCTCTCTCTCTCTCTCTCTCTCTCTCTCTCTCATTCTTTCGTATATTTATTTTCTTCCATTCTGTCATCATAGCGTTTCCTTCATATCAGTTTCTTTCACACACACACACACACACACACACACACACACACACACACAGTACAAACCTACGTAAATTTACTGTTGAAATAACCAATATATCAACATACCTCTCTCTCTCTCTCTCTCTCTCTCTCTCTCTCTCTCTCTCTCTCTCTAGGGGGTCGCCAACTGTTATGTGGTCACGCATCCACCCACGCTTTCCCAGAGAGAGAGAGAGAGAGAGAGAGAGAGAGAGAGAGAGAATCAAACGCAATAGCAAACACCTTACTGTCACACTCTTTCACAAACAAATCAACAACACGAAGTAAACAAGAACGAAACGCAAACAAAACACGTATATCTAACCCCCCCTCCCCTTCACCCCCACCCCCCATGATTTACCTCCCCGTCCTCGCCCCTTGCCTCATTATAAGCGACATATGCTCACAAACATCACCAGTAAACATTAACACCGGCCATCTGTTCCTTCCTTCACCACATGTCTTGCCTGCCTTCCGAGAGCCGCATCAACCACGCCATTGGTCAACTCGGCGATGACGCAATCTAACCAGCCAATCAGGTGTCGTAGATTGCCTGCTCTCATTGATTTATGGGCCAATGAGAATGTGTGTTTTTGTGTGTGTTGTTTATGGGGGTAATTTTTTTTTTGTTTAGTTTTTTGCTAGTTGTGTTTATAGCTTTGTTTGTGTTTTCATAAATTGGCTACGTACTTAAGCAGCCAATTAGGTGTTTTAGAGTTGATTACGTCATTGATTTATAGACCAATGAGGGAGTGTGGTCTGTCATTTAGTTGTTTTTTGTGTTTTTTTCTTTTCCATCCAATGAGGAAATGTGTGAATACGACTGTATGAGTGAAGGTGTTTTTTTCAGTTTGTTTTAGTGAGTTTTGTTGTTGTTGTTGTTGTTGTTGCGGGGCGTTTAATGAATGCAAAACAGGGAAATGGATGCACGGAATCATACACACACACACACACACACACACACACACACACACACACACACACACACACACACGGGAGTACAATGGAAGCAGTTAAGAGCAAACATATCATTAATTTCACTGGCATATCTAGTGTGTTCGTTTTTGTTGCTGTAAAGTGTAAAGTGATATGTGTACGTGTGTGTGTGTGTGTGTGTGTGTGTGTGTGTGTGTGTGTGTGTGAAAGAGAGACGAGGAGGTTAAAAGAGAAAAATAACACCATGAATAGGACAGTGAATCGCTCTTACTTTATTCTCTCTCTCTCTCTTTCTCTCTCTTCACTCACCTGCCCTCATCACACTTATTAATTTTTCCCTACTCTCACACCTGTGTTTTTACCTGCCTGACAATATTCCGGCAACAATTCCCCTCACCTCGCCCTCCCTCGCCGCAAGACGTCTCTCTCCCCTCGACAAACCGGAGCACAATACTCCCCTCACCCCGCTCTCCCCTCACCCTCTCACCCTCATCCTCCTTTCCCCTCATCCTTCACTCTTTCCCCACCTCCATTACGTCATCTCAATTTTCCCCTTGCTCTCCTTTCCTCATTTTTCCCCTCATCCCTTTCTTCCCCACTCTCTCCCCACTTTCCTTTTCTCTCCCCTTCATTTATCACCTTTCTCTACGTCATCAAAATTTTCCCCCACCTCCATTACGTCATCTTAATTTTCCCCTTGCCCTCCTTTTCCCCTCTTCCCCTCAGCCTCCCTTTTATCCCTTTCTTCCCCACTCTCTCCCCATTTCCCTTTCCTCTCCCCTCATCCTCATTTCTCATCTTTCTCTACGTTATCAAAATTTTTCCCCCACCTCCATTACGTCATCTCAATTTTCCCCTTGCCATCCTTTCCCCCTCTTCCCCTCAGCATCCTTTCCCCCTTTTTCCTCTCATCCCTTTCTTCCCCACTCTCTCCCCACTCCTTTTTCTCTTCCCTTCATTCCTCATCTTTCTCTACGTCATCAATTTTTTTTCCCTCACCCTCCTTTCTCCTCTTCCCCTCATCTTTTCCCCCATCTTCAATACGTCATCACAATTTTGAACTCACTTTCCTTTTCCCCTCTTCCCTTTCTCTCCCTCCCCATTGTCACTGCCTCTTCTTTTCCCCTTTTTTCTCCTTTCCTCCCCTTTTATTGGTCTTCCTCACTGTCCTACCTCCTCTATCTTGTCTCCTTCCACGCCTTCCCTTTCCTTCCTTTGACCTCTTTCCTTTTCCTTCTTCCTCTTCTTCCACCTTCCACATGATCCGTCTTCCACCTCCTCATCCTCCTCCTCCTTCCTCCACTTTCATCTCTCCACATTTTCTCTTTCCCCGCCATCTCGATATGATTAATAACAATCGTAGTTTTCCGCAACAAATGAATTCGCAAAAGTGTGATTCCGCGTTGCACTGAGACAAAAAAAAATCGTGCAGTGGGGTATAGAGGCGGCTAACCCACTGCCGCACATACGGTCGAATTCCCTTATGTTATACACGGCATTTTTGACTTTGGGGGATTTATACGTGGGAATTAATATTTCTCTAGGTGGGGATATTTTTCCTTCAAGGCGTCAAAGAAAAGGGGAATCCGGGAGACACGATAATTGTCCCCGGTTACCTTGGGCTTATATTTCATCCCTGACGTATTTTATTACTCAATGATTAGGCAAAGAAGAGCCGCTCACCTGCCCCTAAATCACACCTGAGCGCTCGTAACGCCGCCCGTCTCATGAGGTGGCGGATGTGGGGGTAAGACAAGCACATCCCACGCCTGTAACAACCGTCCAAAGTCCCATGTATCAACCCGTCACTCTCCGCCTTAAGGGTCCGTGGCTCTAATGTGTTGTGGCGGGTATAAACAGCCGTCTCGCTTCCTCCCCATCCGAACTTGAGGTAAAACTTGGTGATTACGCGGCGTGTTATCATTCCTGGTTAGTGGGGAGAGCGAAAGGCTGCCTGCTGCTGGAGGGGGCATGATTTAAAGGGGGGAAGAAGGGGAGAGGGGAAGGGGGGGTTAGAGAAGGATCAAGGAAGGGAAATGAGGAAAGCAAGGAGAAAGAAAGGTTGCCTGCTGCTGGGGGGAAAGAAGGGGGGGAAGGGGGGTGGGTGAAGGAATGAAAGGAAGGGAAATGACGAAAGCAAGGAGGAAAGAAAGGCTGCCTGCTGCTGGGGGCATGATTTGAGGGGGGAGCATAATTCAAAGTGGGGAGAAGGGGAGTAGGTGAAGGAGTGAAGGGAAGGAGAGGTGAAGGAGACAGTGAATAAAGGGAAGGAGGGAGGGAGAAAAAAAAATTGTGAAGAATGATGAGGATACGAAAAGGGGAAAATATAGACAGGAGAAAAGAGAAAGACAAAAAAGACAGAGAGAAAAGGGTTGAGAAAGAGAGGAAGAAAGTGAAACAGTGGAACAAGATAAAGAAATGTAATACAGAAAAATGAAAAAATGGAAAAAATAATAAAAAGGAGTGACGGGGATATGGAAAGAAGGGAGCAAAATAAAAGGAAAAGAGAAGCGGCAGAGTTTGGAAAAAGGGAAAAAGATAGAAAAGGAGGAAAGATAAATAGGACAGAGTAATAAGGGATAGAAAGGAGAGATGGGAAATGATAAATGGTAATAAAAAATAAATTAAATACTGATTATGAAAAAAATATGAACACTTGGGTAGCAATGAGGCACACACACACACACACACACACACACACACACACACACACACACACATACACACACACACAAAAAAAACAATCAACCACACAAACAAAACCAAACATAAAGAACCCATCAACACCCCTACTCCCAAAAACACCCATCACCCTCTCCCATTCCACCACACACACACACACATACGCACACCCTACACCCACTCCACCCCCTTCCACCCCTACTACCCAACATATATAACAAACACCTCAACCCCACTCACATACACACATACATCTTTCCACCCTCCTTTCCACACACACACACACACACACACACACACACATACACTTAAAAATAAAAATAAACTCACCCCACACATATATACACACATACCCACACACACACACACACACATACAACACACCAACCTTCCCATCTCCCCTCTCCCCCCCACACCACAAGTTCCTTCCAGAGTAGCGTCGGGCCGGCCAGTCTTGTGCATCCTAATTCCCGCCGTGTATCAAGGCAGGTAATTAAGTTATTAGAGCTACAACACCTGCATACGTCTGAGTAATTTAGCATTTTTTCGGCCGGCAATTTCGAGTAATTATGTGACAAAATAATAACACCGAGGTTAAGTGCGTAACTCAGTCTTCGCCGCGATATATTATTAGCAAATGGGTATAACATGATGCACGGCTGTTATAAATATGCTTTACGAGCGGGGAGGGAAAAGGAGGCGGCCGGTGCACGAGCGAGGGGGGAGGGGTGGAGAGGGTGGGGTAGGGAGAGGTATATATAGGTGGGTAGACAGGTGGGCAGGAAGGTAGGAAGGTGAGGGGGGTAGAAGGTAGGTTAGGTTAGGTTAGGTTATAGGTGAGGTGAGGTGAGGTGAGGTGAGGTTAGGTTATAGGCGAGGTGTTGGGTATAGAGTGAGGGAGGGATGTAGGTAAGGGGGTAGGGAAGGGGATAGGTAGATAGATAGATAGATAAAGAAGTGAGGGAAGGAAGGATACTGGTAGATAGGGAGGTGGGGAAATAGGTAGGTAGGTAAGGTGGGGAAGGAAGGTAGAAAGGGAGACAGTGAAGAGGTAGATAAATAGATAAGTAGGTAGATGGAGTAGATTGAGTTGTAAGAAAGAAAGATAGACAGGTATATAATTAAGACAGCCAGAGTGAAGGTTCCAAGATATACACAGGTAGGAAGATAAATGGATGGGTAGATAAGGAAGGCAAGTAGGTGGGGAAGCCATGGGTAGACGGGTAGAAGGGTAGGAGGGTAACGAAAATATATGTAGCTTCACAATTTATAGGGGTGATGAAACGGGTAGATCAGTCCCTAACATCTTTTTTTTTTTTTTACAGCAGGGGAGTCAGTTCAAGGGCATAAAAAAAGGAAACAAATGTGAAAAAAAAGCCCGCTCCTCACTGCTCCTAGATTACACAGATTTACATAGATTTACATAGATTGAAACAAGTTGAAAGACAGAACCTGAACTCTTGCAATATACTCGAACAACAAAACCGAAACGTAAATAAGACTATGAAAAAAAGGTCATAATTAGTTAACACGATAAATGAAACTAATTAATCATCCTGACAAATTAAAACAAGTTGAGAGACAGAACCTGAACTCTTGCAATATACTCGAACAACAAAACCGAATCGTAAATAAGAATATTAAAAAAAAAGGAGATAATTAGTTAACACGATAAATGATACTAATTAAACATGAATAAAACTTAATCGGGTTCGAGAAAGATTTAAAATAGACGCAAAACACTTTAGTCAGATGTGTGAGAAGATCTAAACAGGTAAAGAAAAAGCTAATTATATCCAAGAAACACCTGATCAAAAAAAAAAGAATCAAATAGCTACAAACAGGTTCTGGTAAACTGAAAATTAAAAACACCTATTAACTGACGTGTGGAAGTATACACAGGTAGGAAAAAAGACTTAATGCAGGTGCAAAAAAAGCTTAATTACCGTGAATGTCATAACGGGTGCGCATAACTTACAGCAGGATCGAAAAAAACAAAAAAAGAACTTGAAACAGAAACGCGTAAGTCTGAACAGGTAGGGTTAATAGGTTCAAAGTTCAAACAAGTGCAAAAAAAAAAAACTACACATATGCAGGGAGCTTTTAGGAGGTTCCGAAAAGCTTACAGATACCCCACAAAACATCTTCAAATGTACCCTAGTCAAGTCTGAACAGGTACGGTTAAGTTCAAACTTCAAACAAGTGCAAAAAAAGAACTTCACATATACAGGGAGCTTTTAGGAGGTTCCGAAAAGCTTACAGATACCCCACAAAACATCTACAAACATACCCGAGTCAAGTCTGAACAGGTGGGGACAAGTTTAAACAGGTGCATATGAGCTTAAAACACACGATGGACAAACTTTTAAACACATGCACGGAAGCTTAAAACGCGTGTACGAGTTTCAACGAAGCCAGGGAAGCCTCAGACACGTGCCCGGCCCTCAGGTGAGTCGCATGCGGCCCCAGGTAATTAATGCACGTACGCACAGGTAAGCGTCCCCTCGAGAGCCTTAATGACAAAGCGAGGATAGGAATACAAAAGAAAAGTGCGCATATAAAAAAACATAAATACAGACAAAGAGGAAAAATGATAAACGACGATATGAGTAAAAAAATGTAGTGCGTATATAAAAAAATACCAAAATACCATTAAAATAAACAACAAAAAGAAATAAAACGAAAAAATGGATACAAAAAAAAGTCTGTGCATATCAAAAATAGCCATCAAATCACCTTCAGAATAAACAAAACGAAAAGAAGTGATCATAGGAAAGAATATAATTAGATAACATTTTAAAGACATTGAAGAATAAAACCAAATGTGAAAAAAGACATAAAATTGAAGAAAATGAAAGAAAACTACTTGAATGCACAGACAACAAAGGAAACAAGTCATCATATGAAAATAAATATATAACTAGAACATTATCAAGACAGTAAAAAAAAAATGTATAAAATGAAGCCAGAAAAATTAAGGAAATGAATGAAAGAAAATGTGTATGAGAACAACCCTCATGAATGCCTTTAACATAGACGACAAAACGAAAAAAAAAACATAAGAAAAAATAACACTAGAACATTATGAAAGCAGTATAGGAGAGCTGAAAATGCATACACGCTCATCAACATAAATGTCCAGAAGAATCATAACAAGAAGCCATTAAAAAAAGAATGAAAGAATAAAAAGGAATAAATAATAAAAAGAATAGTAAAGTAGCCTAGAAAAATAACTTACGAGAAATGAAATAATGGGAAAGATCAAGAAAGACAAGATAATATACACATAAAAGCAAGAACATAAAAAGTATATTATTAAAACATATACAAGTGTGAATGCGGTCGAATGAGAGGAAATGGCGAGAGGAAATTACGAGAGAGAGAGAGAGAGAGAGAGAGAGAGAGAGAGAGAGAGAGAGAGAGAGAGAGAGAGAGAGAGAGAGAGAGAGAGAGAGAGAGAGAGAGAGAGTTAAAATAGCGCAGGAAGGATTTATCAATTATTAGTTATTTTGATAGCAAGGAGAGGAAGGATAATGGCCAGGTAAATGGTGATAATGAACGTAAGTAGACAGGCGGTGGTGGGGGGGGGGGGGGGGGGCGTGGTGGTGGTGGAAATAAAGGAAAAATCAGTAATGCTCTAATAACGATGTGATGGTGATACTGGTGGTGAAAGAGAAAAACTAGGATAAGGACGAGGAAGAGGAAAAATAAATAAATAAGCAAAAGTGGTAGCAGTAGTAGTAATAGCGGATGTAGTAGCAGTAGTGGTAGTAGTAGTAATAGTAGTAACATTAGCAGAAGTAGTAGAAAGTAACATTTGTTGCATTAACATTGGCATATTTGCTATTGCCATTATATTATTATTATTATTATTATTATTATTATTATTGTTGATGTTGCAGGGATGGAATGAATACAGATACTTCAAATTCCAACGAATACGAATTCGAATACCATGAAATGGTTTTAATTCGAATATAAATACGAATACCTCTTGAAAGTATTCATGAATAATATTAATTGAAAAATACCTTCTTGACGTCAGTATGTACAGCACTGTTCTAAAGTAATGGAACAGCAAAATGACGCCGCGCTGCCAGTCAGCGAACCTGTGCTGTACACGACCATTACACGTCCGCCCAGGAGGCTGGAGTTGTAAGGAACAACGGTACGGCTGTTAATTCTGATAATGAATTTTGAAGTATTCGAATACGAGTGAAAATACTTTGATTTCGAATACGAATTATTTGAATACGAATACACCCAAATACGGTATTCGAGTGTAGCTGAATACGAATACCGAATACGAATACGCTATCCTGTGTTGCTGTTGTTGATATTGCTGTTGTTACTCTTCTATCGCACGCACACACTCAAGACAAAACGTTAACTGGGTACCTGGCTGGACACACACACACACACACACACACACTACCCACCCCCCACACAGGTACCAACTAATACGGTGCACACACACACACAAAAAAAACTCCCACACGGGCCTGAGCACTGGCCTGTATCGCGGCCCATCGCTCTTGTCGCATAAATTATGGCAAACACGCGGCTATAAAACTTGAGTGTTTCCTGAGACGAGAGGGAAAGGTGCCTCATCCAGCCGTAACTTTGCCTTCCCTGCCCTGCCCTGCCCTGCCTGCCCTGTCTACACGGCTGTCTCCCTTCTGTCTCCCTGTCGACTTAAATTTTTGACCCCTTTTTCACTACTTCTGACCTATACTTCTTAATTCCACGTTTCCTGTTATCTTCTTTCATTTCTCGTGCTGTTCCTGACTTGTCCACATGGCTGCCTCCCTTCTTCCTTCCTGTCAACTTAGATTTCTGACCCTCTGCTGTCTACTCCTGTTTTTTTTTTCATTTATTATATTCCTATTCTCCATCTATGCTGTTTAGTTTTGTCATCTATCCAACAATCCTGCTGTCTACCCGTCTATCTAAATCTGTAATCCCTTTCTTTCTCCTCCTGCCCTTTATTTCTTAACTATTCCTGTATTTATCTTTTTCATTTATTATATTCCCATTCTTTATCTCTGCTGTTTAGTTTTCTGTCATCTATCCTACAATCCTGCTGTCTCCCCGTCTATTTATATCGGTAATCGCTTTCTTTCTCCTCTCCTTTACTTCTTAATTACCTTTGTTTTCTGTTCGTATACATTTCCACTCCTATACTGCTGCGCTCCTTCTGTCTATATAGCTGTCTCCTGTCTCTCTGCCGACTTGGATTTCTGAACCTTTGCTTTCTATTCCTGCCTCCTCCTTTTTTACTGTTTCCTGTTTTTCTTATTTTTCTCATAATTTCATACACAGAGTTAGTACAAAATTTTCGAACGAGACCTTTCTGATCTTTCCTTGTTAAGTAAGCCTTTAATTTATCATTGGTTATTTTCTCCTGTCCCTAACTTAGTACACAACATTCACCGCAAACTTTACACAATCATTCGTTTCTTTTAATATTGATGAAGTGAGCCTGTCGTACTCCTTTTCATACCTCTAATTTATTTTCATACACTTCCTCCTAGATTACCTCGATTTATAAGGTCAAATTTTCCTTCCTTCATTCCTTTATCCATTGCCATTCGACTTTTCTTTACGGTAACAACCAATGCCTTCCTTCCTTCCTTCCTTCCTTTCTCCTTTCCTTCCTTCCTTCCTTCCTTTCTCCTTTCCTTCCTTCCTTCCTTCCTTCCTTCCTTTCTTACTGCCTCCCTTCCTGCCACCCTTTCTTCCTCCGTTTCATTCTCTTTTCAGTAACAAGCAATTCGTTCAGCTGCTCTTCCTCTGTCTGTTACCTTCCTCTCTTCTATTCCCCATACACATAGTTCACACAATCATCAACAGCTGTGTACGTTATGGCTTAACTACGTCGATGCTTACAGGCACTCACACTCACATCAACTACTTCCAAAGACCCAAGAGGAGATTAATCGAGTTTTCATAAGTGCTTTTTCACGTTCATGGTACAGAGGAAGCGTCAAACTACCACCAGGGTCATGAAACTACCCCTGGAAATGCCCACAACGCCTACGAAAGCCTTGTCAAATATGTACTCGAGTGTCGAACGGATCCTGCATAATTAGTTTCGGAAGTGTGTGTCGTTATGGTGACGGTTGGTGGCAAGGTTGTTATGTATAGTGACGCTTGTGTGACCGGCCTGTGATTGGTGGGCGCTGTCATGGTGCGTTGGCGGCGGCGTAACATGACAAAGGGAAGGTGAGTGCGAATGCTTCAAGGGTGCATGACTGGCCGTTTGATTGTCCAGGTGAAACAGGTGTGAGGGGGGAAAGTTGTGTGGGGGAGGAGGGGTTGTGTGAGAGAGGAGAGATGTGTGTGTGTGTGTGTGTGTGTGTGAGAGAGAGAGAGAGAGAGAGAGAGAGAGAGAGAGAGAGAGAGAGAGAGAGAGAGAGAGAGAGAGAGAGAGAGAAAACAGGAGAAAAGTGTAAAACTGAGTAAGGAATAGGAATGATACAGTGGACGATATACAGATGAAAAATAGAGAGAAAAAGTAATTCATAACAAAGTGGATAAGAATAAACAAGAGAAAGATATTGAAAGAGAGAGGAAAATAGACAGTGGGAAAGAGGAAAAAAAAGAACTGTGTAGAGAGGAAAAACGAACGAAAGAAGGAGTTATCGAAGTAGAGGAATAACTTGAGTAAAAGGGAAAGGGAACAAAGTAGAAATATAAAAGCAGAGAAAATAATCAGTAAGACAGTAAGAGGAACAACGAACGATAAATGGAGACATGAAGAAGAGGAATAACTTTAGAGGAGAAAAAAAACAAGAAGTAGGAGAGGAAGAGAAAGAAAAAAGGAAGAGGGGAAAAACTAGAGGAAGAGTAAAAAACGCAAAAGGGAGTCATTGAAGAAAAGGAAGAAGAGGGAGAGAAAAACAGGAATTAGGAGATGAAGCGAAAAATAGGAAGAGGGGGAAAAAGGACAATAGGAATAGAAAAAAAAACGAAAACGGGAGTCATAAAAAAAACAATGTACCCTTTGAATATAACTTAAGAATATAGTAATAATAACACTAATAAACCTGTCAATTATGATACTGATGACAAGGGGAGGAGGAGAAGGAGGAGCAGGAAAAGGAGGAGGGAAATAGGAAGGATGGAGGCAGCGATAGTGAACGGCAGGGCCATGCTATTAGGTGCCGAATATGGAGGCGAAGGAAGAGAAATAATGACATCAAAATTATCATAGCAGTTACAATGACAGACAGCAATGAGGGGGGGGGTGAGGGGGAGGGGAGGGGGCGAAGCGGAAGGAAGGGACAATTCGCGTATGCATGAAAAAAAAAAAAAACGTTGAGAATTTATGGAAAAAGCAAAGAGGGAAGGAAGGGGACGAAGAGGAGGAGGAGGAGGAGGAGAAGGAGGAGGAGGAAATGGGAGGTAAGAGACATGCATTGATAAAGAGGATTAGAGAGAGAGAGAGAGAGTACACAACCTAAGC
Source organism: Eriocheir sinensis (assembly GCF_024679095.1). NCBI lineage: Eukaryota > Metazoa > Arthropoda > Malacostraca > Decapoda > Varunidae > Eriocheir > Eriocheir sinensis. Next base: position 4,193,489 of record NC_066558.1, read on the forward strand.
AAGACACAACCCCAGATAAAATCATTCGAACACCGGAAGTTATTTTTCTGTTTAACGAGAGAAAATTCTTCGTTTACATCGATAACTACATCCCCAAATTGCTCTCTCTCTCTCTCTCTCTCTCTCTCTCTCTCTCTCTCTCTCTCTCTGCCCCCCGTCCCCCCACACCCACCCACGCACAAGCACGCATCTCTCACATGCTTCAAGAGGAGGGAGAGAGAGGGAGGGAGAGGGAGGGAGAGAGGGAGAGAAAATAAGCCAATACAAATTGAATACATGAACTTCCTGTCGCTCAAGCAGGAGTAAAGGACGAGAATAAACAGTCCATAACAGGAAGTAGGAGAGGAGGGAGAGGAAGGAAGGAGGGGAGGAGGGAGAGGAAGGAAGGAGAGGAGGAGGGGAGGAGGAGGGCAGATGTACACACCACCACCACCTCGACCACCACCTCCATCACCAACAGCTCTCCCTTCCTCTCCCTCCCTCCCAGATCCTTATCGTTGCCTTACCCTCGGGCGCCAATCACCTCCTCCTCCTCCTCCTCCTCCTCCTCCTCCCTCCCCATCACCCTTCCTCCCCACCCATCTCCAACTCTTCTCTCCTCTCCCCAAGTTTCCCCTCCGTCTCCTCCCCAAGGTCAGTAGAGTCTGCCCTCCCCATCGCCCGTCCAATATTTTCAACCTTATGGCCCCGTGACTAGCATTTGGCGGCATTTCTATTCAAATTTGTTATATGACGACCACCAACCACGTAATTTCAGGTGATCTGTACACCTGTCCCCCTCCCTCCCCCACCTCCTCCCCTCCCCCTACCTTCACCTCACCTCTCTTAACACCCCCTTCCCTCTCGACCTCTCTCCCTCCCTGTCCCTTCCATTCTTCTTGTAACCTTTCACACTCTCTCCACCCCCTCCCCCTTCCCTTCCCCTTATCTCCCCTTAACCCCACCACCCCCTCAATCCTACTCTTCCTCTCTCGTCACCCCCCTTCTTTTCTTTACTTGCAACCCCTTCCCCCTTTAACCTCCTAAATTTCTTCCTTCCCCTTCCCCTCCTTCTCTACCCAGGACAGATAACGTACTCCCCTCCCCCTCTCCTCCTCCTCCTCTTCCTTTTATATCCTCCTCCTCCCCCTTCTTCGAGTTATTAATTTTGGAAGGTGTTATGCTGGTGTGTACCTGGATGTACCTGAGTTACCTGGGTGGTGTGTGTGTGTGTGTGTGTGTGTGTGTGTGTGTGTGTGTGTCATGTAAGGCTTAACATTAACAAAAGAAAATATAATTAAGCATCAATGTGGAAGAAATATCACACACACACACACACACACACACACACACACACACACACATTAGCCACCCAAGTCGTGCTCAATATTATAAGTACTTGTATCAGGGTGGAAAAATACCCGATATAATGGTAAAGTATTAAAATTATCTTTCTTCAACATCTATAAACATTAACATCACTTCATATTTAATTCTCTTATTTAAGTTTAAGTGTTAATGTTCTAGCTGAATGTTTATACCTCAGCTAAGTTTCATAGGTTCAACGGTATTTGAGAGAAGGGTGGTTCATTCGCCCTGCCCGGGTTGTGTGATGTTTCTGTTGAGTTCGAATCCACTGTTTGCGTTCGAATTCATTCTTTCGTATGTAAGAAAGTGTAGTCCGACAATTTTTTTATGGGTCGGCCTCATTGTGAGCTGTTCTCGGTGTGGGTAGGAGGCACCGCTGCTCTTGCCTACCAAAGGATCGCGTTGGTGTGCTGGGGTCCTGGTATTTGCTACGAATGGTATGTTTGGATATTAAGTATTCTGTGCCAGTTTTTTTCTGTATCGACTGTGATTTCTGTGGTAGTGGGATCTAGCATAATTTTCGAGTTATTTCACATCCTTTTCCTAATATGATTGCTAATTACTGGAAGGACTCTTAAAAATCGGCTAATATTCTTTAACCAGTTACCCTTCTTAATATCTCCAATAACAACAAGACATAGTACACATTACTGATTCTCCCCTTCACACACACAGCACTATAAGTATCTAGCAAATAACGATGGACTGCGTTCCAATTAATGAGAAACGGGTATTCAAGTAAAAAATTAAAACTGGTTAGCCATATTTAAAATTCTCTCTCTCTCTCTCTCTCTCTCTCTCTCTCTCTCTCTCTCTCTCTCTCTCTCTCTCTCTTGTTCCCACCCCCTCTCCTCTCTCGCTCGTTCGCTTGTTCGTTCGTCTCTTAATAAGCATGTCTATATAAAACTGTGCTAGGCTATCAAGAGCTCAAATCTCTCTCTCTCTCTCTCTCTCTCTCTCTCTCTCTCTCTCTCTCTCTCTCTCTCTCTCTCTCTCAACCAACCGACGTGCACAAAACGAGGGTAAGAGTTTCAAGGTCAGAAGGAGGAGGAAGGAGGCACGTGATGGTAGTGAAGGTGGTGATGGTAGTTATGATGATGATGATGGTGGTGGTGGTGGCGGGGGTGGGAGGTGGTGGAGGAGGAGCCAGAGGTAACGGTGGTGGTGGTTGCAAATATGGAATGGGGAGAAAAAAATAGAATAGAATAGAAAGGAAGGAAACAGGAAGAAAAAGAATGAACTAGAGGAAAGAGGGGAATGAAAGAGGAAGAGAGGGATGATGAGGAAAGGAAGAAAAGTAGATATGAGAAGGAAAACTAAGGAAGAGAAGGAAATATAGTAAGGAAGATAAGGTAAACAGGGAAAAGTAGAAATTGAAACAGTAAGGAAGAAAGGAAAGAGATAAAGCGAAGGAAAAGAGGAAGGAAGAGAAGGAAATAGAGTAAGGAAGATAAGGTAAACAGGGAAAAGTAAATTAAAACGGAGGAAGGAAGAAAGGAAAGAGATAACAGGGCGCGCGCCGGAAGAAAACGGGAGGCGAGGCAACACCTGCGCGGTGCCCCAAACCTATCACCTCCACTCCTCACCTTTCATCCGCTGATATCCGTCATCCGCCGCTGCAGCCACTTCACACGCATCCACGGAACACACGAACATTTAAACAACACACGTGACCGCAAAAATCAACGCCCGAGAGCACTAATTAAAGATAAACCTCGATAATGACGGACGATAACGCGCGCGACCTCCTCCAATGGGAAGTGAGCCTCGTCTAATCGGGCAAGTGATCGATAGCCAATCACCGTCGGGTATTTGTCCTCTAAGCCCCGCCCATTTTGTTATGTCATGTTATCTAACTTTCCTGATTGGTTCGATATGATGTCACTGATTGATGGATTTGCTAATATTTTTCAGATTTATTGTATTCATTGACAATAAACGAGAAAATGCGTAAATAATGACGAGAAGGAAACTACACTTATTGGTATTAGGCTAGTTTCGAAATCTGAAAAGATATAAATAATGAGAAATAGAAATGGAATAAAACACGAAACAAATGAAGTGAAGGATGCCAGAGAGAGAGAGAGAGAGAGAGAGAGAGAGAGAGAGAGAGAGAGAGAGAGAGATTAACAACACAAGAAGAATGAGACGATAGGAAAAAGAGAAATTACAGAGGAGAAAAAGAGGAGAGAGAACACGGACAAATCTCTCCCTCCACCACTCCCTCCCTCCTTCCTTCTCCCCCTACCTCCTCCTCTCCTCTGTTTTGACCGTTCATAGTGTGGGCGATCAGTCAGACGTTCTAATTAATTGCAAAATAACTAATTGATCAGATGTGCGGGTTGCCCACCTCCCTCATTATCCAGCTTGATGCATTTCCCCGCGTCCGTGGTAATGATAGTGAGGTGATGGTGATGCATGGCCGTGGGGCGAAGAGAAAAATGATCACGTTCACCTTCACTTGGGTTCCTCCTATTCCTGTGTGTTGTCTTATTTTGTTCTTCGTTGTGTTTTGCTTCTCCTTCTTCTTCTTCTTCTTCTTTCCTCGTTTCGTTCCTCCTCTTCGTTTAGTAATAGGCTAGGAGGAACAGTTATGATTTTTTCTTTTTATGTGATGTTTATTTTATCATTCCCTTGTTGTCTTATCTGTTTCTTCTCTGCATTTTCGTTGTCTTCTTCTTGTTCTTCTTTTGTTTTGAGGCTAGATTACGAATGATCTTTTCTTTAGTTTTTGTTTTCTTGTTTTCATTCCATGTGTTGTCTTATTCCGCTCTCTGCGCTTTTCTTCTTTTCCTATTAGGCTAGACTACGATTTTGAGGACTAATAGGAATGATTCTTTTTCTATTTTCTTCGTTTGTGATGCGTTTTGTTTTTCTTCAATTTGTCTGGTTTTTCTATAGTAGTTTATTATTTTCTTTTTATTCCTATTCCGTTCTTGTCTTAGTTTGTTCTTCGCTGTACTTTTATTTTCCTTCTTGTTCTTCCTTTCTTAGTAGGCTAGAATACGAATGTTTTTTTTTTTTTCTTCTATTGTTTGTGTTTGTTTTCCTCTTGTTCCTTGTCCCCTTTCGTTTTATTTAGTTCTTCAATGCGCTTTGCCTTTTCTTCCTTTTCCTCGTTTAGTAATAGGTTAGGTACTATGTTTTGGAGCCCGAATGGTTACGATTTTTCTTTCCGTGGTTTTTTATGTTTTGTTCTTTTTCGTTAGTTTGTGTTGTCTATTTACCTCGTTTCTGTTCCCTTATTGTTAGTGTTTTACTTATTTCTTCTCCGTTTCTATTCTTCCTTTCTTATTAGGCTTGAGTACGATTTTGAGGATTAGTAGATATGATTTTTTCTTCATACTTCGTGTCAGATGTGCTTCATTTTTTCTATAATTTGTCTGTTTTATTTGTTTATGTTGGGTTCATTTTTTCTTTTTCTTATTTCCTTGTCTTATTTCAGTCTACGCTGCACTTACTCTTCTTCTTTTAATATTAGGCTAGAGTACGATTTTTTTTTATTTAATTTGTGTTTCTTATTCTTGTTTTATTCCCTCGTTGTCTTCATCCGTTCTTCGCTGCCCTTCGCTTCCCTTCTTTCTCCCTTAGTAGGCTAGAGATGTTTGGGATACTAATGGATTATATATATTGTTTGGGATACTAATGGGTTATATATATTTTTTTTAAGTATATATTTACATTTAATTGGTTCTGAGCTTTTATTTTTTTTCGTTTAGTGTGTGTGTGATCATTTTTTTCCTTTGTCTTCTTTCTTATTTCTTCACTTGACTTTTTCTCACTTGTTTTCTTTATAGTAGGCTATCTATGATTCTGAGTGCGAGGGAATTTTTATTTTAGTTTTCTGTATTTACCTTCTAAGTGTGTGTGTGTGTGTGTGTGTTTATTTTTTGTTGGTTTGTTGCTTCGTGTAATATATTATCTTTGTTATCTGATTTTTTTGGTATATTAAGTTATGGTGTATCATTTTGTTTTTCTTTGTTAATCTGTGTATTTTTCTTTAATTTAGTTTTTTTTTTTTTTTTTTTTTCTTTAACATGAAAGATTAGGGATGGGATTCGCTTTGTTTTGTTCTTGTGCTTTTTCTTTTTTTTTTCTTTTTTTCTTCTAATCTATTCACGTTGTTTTGAAGCTGTACATTTTATACACTAATAGTGCTGGTGAAGTGCTGCATAGCCTAGTTAGACGCACAACTTTACTGGGCAGTTACTGTATAAAAACAATAATTGCGTATCTGAATATACTCTTATTTATGCTGCTGCTTTCAATCAGCCATACATCCCAAGACAGTTTAATGTAGTAACAAATTCACAGCTCTTTCACAGCACAAATCAACAGGTGTCCCACAGAACTTGCACACTGTCATTACCTAAACAAATACTTTCACAGTGAGTGTTAAGCAGAATATGCTTATTAAAACCCAAATACATAGGCGATGCATCTCCATTATACATAAAAATTGGAATACTTTTACCAAAATTATGACATAGCTAAAAAAATGTACTGTTATTTTATCAACATTATTTCATATCACAAACAAGAATTTGACTTTACAGTATAACGAGAATGTACTCGACACCCAACACAAAACAACACACCTCGCTGAACACACTTTTTAGTACATTTTGAACGGCACAAATACCATGGTAAAAAAAAAAAAACCATTTATCATATCAAATTTGCTTTCCACTTGATATCAGTAAAACAGTGAGAGCAATACACAACAAACACTATCATTAATTATTTTATGTTTTAAGCTTCCTATTTTAAGCCCATATCTCACTCTTTGACAAATAATCACTACATCATTCTATAATTCATCTGGAATAGCCAAAATTAAATACAAAACATTATACACTTGCTACATGCACGCAAACAAGAAAACTTTTTTATTTCCCTGCTTATTCCTCCTTGTAGCACAGTTCATTTTATTCACCTAATTTTCTGCCATGTTAAATTATGTAAAAGACTAGAATGATTTAAAATGCAAGTGGTTATTTACTCGTATGGAAAATCTATATCTATCAATCTTGCCTGTACTCTTTTTATAGCCTATTATGTTCATAGTACTCCAAAAATGTATACTCTTTCTATCGTTTCCTTTATAACTTTTCTTTTTGTCCCTTTCTTTCAAACTAAAAACATATTTCACACCTGTTAATCCAAGGCTTATCGAAGCTTATCTACACTCGTCAATAACAAGGTCTTCCCACGGGTGTCATTATGGCGTATCGGTCCGAGTTACCAGATTGCCGCACTTTGCATCTTATGTTTTCCGATTTCTGACCCAAAAAGTGTCTCCTCCACTCCAATAACTACATTTATTTATAGTTACCGTTGAAAGGTTTAATTATTAGTGTCTTTTTGCTATAGTTATGTGTCAAAAAACGGTAAATACAATGGTGGATACGATAATCTGGCAACGGTAGTCTCAGGTTACAGGAAGGCCCGGGGGAGGAAGAAGAGCGGGGCGGAGGTGGCGAGGAGAAAAAGATGCCCTGGAAACATTTATCAGAAGGAAGAACAAGTATCGGGAAAAAAGATGCAGGAGGAGGAAGAGGAGAATCAGGTGACACGAGAAAATAATTAGTAATGAGAGTACAGGAAAGAACGATACTGAAGACGAGAAGCTAAAAAAAAATAAGACTAAATTAATATAAAGGATAAATATGGTATAGCCTATTATGTTGGTGGTGTGTGTGTGTGTGTGTGTGTGTGTGTGTGTGTGTGTGTGCATATCATGAAGAAAAAAAAACTTGTAGATATTGAGAAAAAAAAAATATTAAATTATGTGTTTTAAATGCAATTGATTATTTACTCATATGAAAACACTATCTATCCATCTATCTGTCTATCTATCCATCTATTTATCTTTCTGCATTTCTTTCGTTCTTTCTGAATTTATTCATTTATTTCCGTTTTCTTTCTTTTCTTTCCATCTTCCCGTTTTCTTTTTTCTATCTTTCTTTCCTTCTTTTTTTCCTTTCTTTTTCTTTCTTCCTTCCTTTCTTTTTCATTTTCTATCTCTTAACTACATACATTAAAAAAAAAAAAGCGTATCCGTTGGGTAATTCGTGTGTTGAAGTATAGAAAGGAAAAAACCCCAGCTCCATCCCATTTCATCTTCATCCTCTCCCTTCCTCTCCTTCCCTCTCCCTCACGTCCTCCTTCACCCTCAGCGCCTCCACACCTCTCACAGCGCGGCTCTTCCTTCTCCTTCACGTGGGACCCGACTTGATTACAGGTTAGGCAGGTGAGGTTGGCATACGCGATTTAGGTGGCATTAGTTCCTTCTGTCTGGCTACGGGAAAAACAACGCAGTTCTCCTCCCTTGTAGCCGAAGATGGAGGAAGGGGAAGAGGGAAGGAAAGAAGGGGAAGGGTACATATGCAAGGAGGAAGGAAGAAGGGAAAGGAAGGGAAGATATTGGATTTGTGAAAGGAAAGAATTGAAAGAGTAAAGAAAGAAAGTATTGGACATCTGTAAGGAGAAAGGAAAGGAAAGGGAAGGAAAGGAAGCTAGGAAGGGAAGGGTGCAGGGAGGATGGGAATGAAAGGGAGGAAGAAGGGATGTCAAGGGAAAGGGATAGATGGAAAGAGGAAGATAAAGAAGTAGGTAAACTGAGGGGAAGGTAATGGAAAAGCAAAGGAGGTGTAGAAGGGAAGGGATGGAAAAGAAGTGAAGAAAAGGTAGAAGAAGGAGAGTAAGGGGAGATTAGATGAGGCTGGTAGGTATGTAAAGAAGAAATGGAAGAAAAAAAGGAAAACAAAAACAAATAGAAAAGAGGGAAAGGTAAAATATAAAGAAGAAAGGAATGAAAGTGAGTGGAGGTTGACGGATAGTTGAAAGGAGGAATAGAAGAAGGGAAGAGGGAAGAATAGGTGGATAAGGAGAGGAAGGTAGGTGGAGATAATGGATGGGTGGAGGTAATGGAGAGATGGAGATAGGGTACAGGTAGACTAATAGACAGGTGGAAGGTAAGTGGATGGTATAGACAGATAGACAGATGGAGATTGGTAGAAAGAAAAATGGTGAATAGATGGATAGAAGAAGAAAACAAATTACAGGTAAGAATAGAAATACAGGTTAGTGGACAGGTGAAAGAATAGCCAGGTGGATAGGAATGCAGGGTAGTTAGGCAGGAAGGTAAATAGGTGGATAGGTAGAGTGAAGAGTGGAGAGGTAAGATTGGAAGAACAGGGAAGTGGATGAGTTAGGTAAGTGGTTGGTAAGGTAAGGGAAAGTTAAGAAAGTAAGGTAGTTAGGTAAGGTACAAGAGAAGAAGTAAAGGGAATGGAAGGAGAGTGAATGGGAGACTAAGATAGATAGGTAGATAGAAGTGGATATACAGGTAAAGGGAACTCGTGGGTAGATAGGTAAGGTGTCTGTGGGCGGATGATGAAGGGTAGTGAGGATGGTGCGGTGTGTGTTGCCTTGTGTTGTGTTTCATCATCTTCCAGTCATTATTGTGTGTGTTATTACGAGTTATTGTTCTTGTGATGGTGATGATGGTGGGAGGTGATGGTGAGGGGTAAAGATGGGTTGGCTGTGGGGTTATTGTGTTGTGTTGCGGCTTGTTTTGTTCTGTTTTTCCATGTTCTTTTCTGTGTTTTTCTGTTTTCTGTGTTTTTGTGTGTGTTCTAATGTGTTTGTTTATTTGTCCTGTGTTTCATAGTGTTATATAATCTATTCAAGGTCAGAGAATCATACTTGAGTTAGAAAATAAGTGAGTGATTGGATCATTATATAAGTGAGTGAGTTAGGAAATAGTGAGTGATTGGATCATTATACAAGTGAGATTTAGAAAATAGTGAGTAAGCGTTAAGGAAAGGAAAATTGAGTTAACGAATACGAATATGGAACTTGATGAATGAGTGAGTGAAAATAAAAAAAGGGATGCAATACAGATGCTTGTTTGTGTTGACAGCATAAAAAAATCTTTTCGTTTATATTAGCTTGTTATATTGTAATGATGTTTTTGTTTTATTCAGTCAGTCATTCACCGTCTCATTCATCTGATCACTCAATTTCTCGCAACATCTGTATTTTCATTTATTTATACATTTCGATTTTACAGGCCAAAGGTAAATCAAAATAAAATAAAGAATATGCCTGAAACTTTCTCTTAGAAAAAGTATATATATAGAGTTCAAAAGACAGGAATCGGTTATGGTTAGAGGTGTTCCGATCCCCTTCTTCATCTCGTTGCCTTTAAACCTCTTCTATATTCCTATTTGCTTCATACATTCATCCTCCTTTCTTTTACACTCCTCAATTTTCCTGCCTCTCCTCATCTTCCTCATTCTCCTCTTCATCTCTTACCCTTTAATCCTCTTCTGTGTTCCTATTTCCTTCATACATTCGTCTCCTGCCATCGTGTTCTCTTTTCCTCTTTTACTTTCCTCTTTTCCTATTTTTTGCCTTTTATCAGCGATGGGTGAAGGTCCCGAAAGAGATTGTTCATATTTAGGCTTCAACCGGAGGAGAGTTTGATGGATGAGTTAATAAGGGAAGGAGTTTGCCAATCTACCTCCTTACTCCTTTACTCCCTCTTCCTCCTCTTCTCTTCCTCTTAATGTCGCTTGTATCTCTCTTCCCTTCGTCATTTTCCTTCCTCGCTTCCTTCTTCTCCAGCTCTTTCTCCTTACTCATTTACTCTCTTCCTCCTCTTCCTCTTCTCTTCCTCTTACTGCCTCTTGTATCTCTCTCTTCTCCGTCACTTTCCTTCCTCACTTCCTTCTTCAGCTCTACCTCCTTCCTTTCTTTCCACCTCCTCCTCCTCCTCCTTTCCATTTCTCTTTTCCTTTTCCACATCTTCCTCTCCCGTTCTCATTCTCCTCCACCTCTTACGCCTTTCTTTCTCCCTTTTATTTTTATTTTTTTATATTTTCCTTGTACTGTTTATCGACTTCATTTCGCTTTCCATTCAATCACCTTCTTCCTTCTTTTCTTTCTCTTATTTTACCTTTCTCTTGTTTTCTGTTTTTTTTTCTTTTCCTTCCTTCTTTCTATGTTCATTTTATCTCACTTATCTACCTATCATCATCTCCTTTTATCTTTCTCTCCATCATTCACTCCCTTTCCTCCTCCTCCTCCTCTCTCCAGTCAATCAATTAAGTTTTTCCTCCTGTCTCCTCTCCTCTCAATCTTTCTCTAATTATCTTTCTCATACATTTTTCTTCTCGTAATAATAGCTCTTTACATTCTTTCTTCATTATCTCTCTTCCGCAATTCTTCTTTTACTCAGTCTTTCTCTTTCATTCTCTTCATCATCATCATCATCATCTTTCTCTCCCATTCCCTCATAATTTTGTCTTTGGTTCAGCCCTTCTTCACTCTCTTGTCTCTCTCTTCCTTTTCTTCATTGTTTTTGTCTATTTCTGGTCTTTACTAATTTTTTCTTTGTTTCTTTTGCTTCCTTTATTCAGTTATTCTTATCCTTCTTTCTTTTACTCCTCTCGATTTTTCTGCCTTTCCTCTTTTTCCTCATCCTCCTCTTCATCTCGTAGCCTTCTGTCATCGTCTGTTTTCCTCTTTGCCTCTTGCCTCCTGTAACCCTCTTATTTTCCTCATTTATTTTCCTCTTTTTTTCCTCATTTCTCTTTTCCTTCCTCACTTTCTTCTTCTCCAGCTCTTCTTCCTTCTTTCCTTCCTTCAGCATCTACTATCACCTTCCTATCTCCTCACCTTCCTCTCCACCTCCTCCTCTTCCTCTTGCTACTTTCCTTTTCTACATCCTCCTCTTCCTTTCTCATTCTCATCCACCTCTTCCTCTTCCTATCCTACGTCTCCTCTTACCTTCCTCCCCTTCCTCCTCCTCCTCCTCCTCTTCTCCCATGAAAAATGACCCCCCACCCCCCTCACCCCAAACCGCCACCTTCGGCCCGGCTCACCTGCCCGCGCTGCCCACCTTGATGAATCGCCCGGCCGAGGACTCTGATATCAATCCCTCGCCAGCCGCACCACGGATAACTTCACTCCATCACTCCTAAACGCGATAACCTATAGAGGTCTTCGCCTCCTCCTGTCTTTTTCTAGTATTCATCATATGCCTTCATTACTCATTACATTCATCCTCATTGACCTACTCATATTCATGGTTATTCGTCCTATTTGTTTATTTTCTTCCTCCTCTTCCTTATATTATTTTTCGTCCTCCTCCTTATCTTAGTCCTAACCCTCCTCATCTCGTTTTCTTTATCCCCATCTTTCTTTTTCTTAAGTCTATAGCGTTGGTAGGCTGTCTTGGGGGGGGTCTCGGGCGGCCCCAGTCAGTTAGTGGAGCAGGCGGATTTTTTTTATAGTGAGTGCCGTGATGTATGACTATTGCTTGGCCCATGCTACCCCCCCGGTGCTCCTCTTCGCCAATGTCGCTGAAGTTAGGGTTGATTGAAGGCCTGGGCAGCATGTGGGTAATCTTCTGTCACTCGGCAATGGCTTGAATAATTGGTTTGTTAAAAGTCTGGTTATCCTGCTCAAATCCTAATCTTAATTCATCTTCTCTTCCTTATGCTCTCTATCTCCTCATTTCCTTCCTCCTCCTCCTCCTCCTTTTATCTGATAGCCATATATAGACTCATTCGTGTTTCTGCTCTCTTTAATAATCATCATCTTCCTTCTCCTCATCCTCGCTCTCCTTTTCCTTTCCTCTTCCTAATCTTAGCCTTCTACTCTTCTTCATCTCCTCCTCTTTCTTCTCCTAATATTCATCTTATCCTCCTCTTCCTCCTCTTATCTCTTTCTCATTTCCATTTTCTTTCTTCCTCTATGCATTCTTCTTATGTCCAACTATTTTTTTTTCTCTTCTTCCTTCTCATACTGATTTTCACACTCATCTTCTTCCCTCATCCACATTTTACTTTTTTTATTTCTTATCTTATCCATCTGTTTTTTCTTCTTACTTTCTCCATCCCTCTTCCTCTTCCTCTTGTTTATCTTTTCTCTCTTGTTCGTCTCTCTCCCTCTTCTTGTTTTCACTCTTAATTCATTCATAATACTAACATCCTTCTTTTTTCAGGTCCTCCTCTTCCTCCTGTTCATCCTCTTCTTCCTGCTCCTCCTCTTCTTCCTCTTGATCTTTATCCATCTCCTCCAAATTCTCCACTTCCTCTTTCTCCTCTTCGTTTCTCTCTGCATATCCTTCCTTCTTTCCTTCCTTCTCTTCCTCGTTCGTCTCTGGCTTTCCCATCGAACCCTCCTCCTTCTCCTCTTCCTCCTCTTTCTCCTCTTCGTTCCTCTCATCATATCCTCCCGCTTCTCTCTTCCTCCCTCTCATTCGTCTTCTCTACCGTTTCCATCACCACCACCACCATCACCTCCTCCTCCTCCTCCTCCTCCTCCTCCTCTCGTACACACTCGAGTGGACAAGAAACTCATCTGCATCGCCGGCCATTTGTTATTATCTTGGATGCATCGATATCTTATCTTGGTTAATAGTGCGTAATGACGGAGTGGGCGGCGGGAGGCTGATACTGGACGACCTGCTCCGCCGTGATGGATCTGCCCAGGTAAGAGAGGCCATTAATATCACCTTTAGTTAGCCGCTCGCCCACTCACCTGATTTCGGGGCTCTATTCCAGGTGAGTTCTGCCAGGTAAGAGAGACCATTAGTATCACCTGTTCTAACTCGCCTGTATTTGTGTGTCAAGGTGTTTTCTGCCCAGGTAACAGCGGCCATCAATAACACCTTTCGTTAGCCGCTAGCCTGCTCACCTGATTTCGGTACACCTTTTCACCTGCCTGTATGTGTGTGTCCAGGTGTGTTCGACCAGGTAAGAAGGACCATTAGTATCACCTGTTCAATCTTACCTGTATCTTTGTCTCAAGGTGTGTTCTGCCAGGTAAGAAAGGCCATTAATATTACCTTTATAATCGTACCCAGGTAAGAACACCAATTAATACACCTTTCGTGAGCCTCTTACTAGTTTACCTTAGTTTGCTAGTTTTTTTTTAATTGCAGCTACCCTATTTCATTAGTGCTTTCGTTCCATGTCTATATAACAGGTGAGGAAAGCATGTATACAAGAGTTCTGTGGTGAAATACAGCATCCACTTTAATTACACAAGGACAAGTTCCACCTGTGTCCTTTTCGTTAGTCCTTTCTTATTGCTTCTCTCGACAAGTTTTAAAATGTTCCATGTAGCTGATCAGATGTGTTCTGGTGCATGAGGCGTGTTGAGGCGAGGGGAGCTCACCTGTTTGGTGTGATGTATCTTCGTGATGTGATGGGAAAGGTGTGTCCTGCCCTCTAGAGATGTATTTATGATAATCGTTCCCGACTAAACACCTAATTCACCATTATTCATCTTGGTCTGCCATCACCCAGAACGCATCACCGGTCATTCCCGCCATCACCTGCCCCTCGTCCTCTCCCCTCCCTCACGCCCCCCGGGCCACGCCGCCGCCCCCACAATAGCGCGTCGCCTCGCGGCAGGAAAGAGGAAGTAATCAGATTCAATTAAGAAGAAACTCAGCGCAGAGACGCCGCGGGGAGGGTTCAGCGTCACGAGGGGCGCAGAGGCGTGTTGCATTATTTATCGTGTTTAGTTTGTGTCTGTTCACCCGCTGATCCGCGGACTCATTGATTGGCGATGTTTTGGCCCTCGTGGTTGTTGTAGCGAACTTCACCTTTCACTTATCTATTTATTACTTTTGTTTTAATTTATAGGTTTATCACATATTTTATTTTTATAGGTTATTCAGTTTCGTTAATTAGTTGAATGACTGGATATTTAACCTATTTATTGTCTTTTATGATATTGGTTTATTAATGCATTAATTTTATCATATTGGTGTTTTATTGCCCTACCATGTGAGCTTACTTTTATGATATTTGTTTATGATATTTTTTTTGCTGATCCTTTTTTCTCTTATCCGTAACTGTTCACCTGTCTATATCGTTCTACCTATCTCTCTCTCGCTCTCCCAGCCTCTCCCAGCACACATTCTAACTCTATTCTAGCTTATATTCTAATTCTCATTCTCTTATTCTAACTCTTATATTCTCTTACTCTCTTATTTTCTCTTATTTATATCCGTAACTGTTCACCTGTCTATATCGTTTTCACTATCCGTCTACCTGTCTCTCGCTCTCCCAGCCTCTCCCAGCACACATTCTAACAAGGGTGTAAGGAAGGTATTACGCTTACCTGTAAATCCTCCCATCTCGCCCGTTCACCTTCGTTTCTTCGCTTCACAACTTCCATCATTTTATTATTTTTTTTTTCCTCCGTTTCCTCCAATTTTACTCGCCTCATGTTTCTCAGTTACCTGTTTCCTCCCTCTCTCCCTCCCTCCCTTCCCGCGCTTCCTCCCTCCCTCTTTCCTTAATTTCTCTGCGTTCCTTCATCCCTTCCCTCCCTCCTTCTACTTCTCCCTTGACCCTTTCCCTCCTTCTCTGCTTTCCTCCCTTCCTCCCTCCCTTCCTCTTTCCTTAATTTCTCTGCGTTCCTTCATCCCTTCCCTCCTTCCTTTTACTTCTCCCTTGACCCCTTCCCTCCTTCTCTGCTTTCCTCCCTCCCTTCCCTCTCTCCTTGCCTTCCTTCACTGGTTCCTTCTCCCCCTTTCCTCCCTCCTCTGCCACCTTGGTTCCTTTCCTTCCCTCCTTCTCTACCTCCCTTCCTACCCTCCTTCATTCCCTCCTAAGTCTCCCTTTATCTCTTCCTTCTTTCATTCCTTGCCTTCCTTCCCTCCTTCATGCTCTACCTTCTCCTTACCTTCCTGCTATCCTTCCTACCTTACTTTCACCATCCTTCTATTCCTTCTCTCACTTTCCTTCCCTCCTTCTCTTCTTCCTTCTTTGTCTCTCTCCCTCTTCCATCCCTATTTTTCCACATCTATCCCCTTTTTCTTCCTTCTTCTCTCCTTCCATCCCTCCTTTCTCTCAGTACGTTTCTCCCTCCTTTCTTCCATTCCTCCCTTCCTTTCCTCCATTCCTTCCTCCATTCCTTCTATTTTCTGCCTTTTATTCCTTCCTTTCTTATCTTCCTCGTTCTCCATCTCATTCCCTCCCTCACCTTACCTGCTCTCACCTGTGCTCCTCGCCGCGCCTGCTCGTAATTAAGCCCCGTAATCACGCTACGATTCGAGCTGATTGATGACGAGGAATAACTCACACGCAGAATCCAATCCCATGTGCGGCCCGGGTTTGGGATCCGCTTAAGTTAATTCTTCCCTCGCATCCTTTTTCTTCGTCTCTCTCTCTCTCTCTCTCTCTCTCTCTCTCTCTCTCTCTCTCTCTCTCTCTCTCTCTCTCTGACCTTCTAATTGACACTATCTAACTTTTTAGCTAGAGAGAGAGAGAGAGCTCGCGCGCGCGCGCACCGATTACCTTCTAGACCCGAATCAGGCATCACATGGGCTCCGTAGCTGTTTGGGGAGGAGGAGGAGGAGGAGGAGGAGGAAGAAGAGTGAGGCTGCCGTGTATAATGATGTTTTGAGCCTCTTTCTCCTCTTCCTCCGTTCTCCTTTTCATCTTCCTCTTCCTCCTTTCTCTCCTTTCGTTCTCCTTTCTCCTCCTCCTTTCTCTCATTTCCTTCTTCTCTTCCCTCTTGTCGTCCTTTCTGATCTTCCGTCCTCTTCCTCCTCTTCCTCTTTCTTCTTTGATCGCTTTCAAGGTCCTCTTTCTCCTCTTCTTTTCCTTCCATTTTCCTCTTTTTCCTCCTGTTTTCCCCCTTTTGTTCTCTTATCTTCCTCCTCTTCCTCCTTCCTCCCCTTTCGTCCTCGTCTTCCTCCTTCCTCCCCTTTCGTCCTCCTCTTCCTCATCCACCTCCTTTCTCTCCTTTCATTCAAATCTTCCTATTCCTCTTTTCTCAAACTTGTTATCCTTCTCCTCCTCCTCTTCCTCCTCCTCCTCCCGCAATTGAATAGGACAGACGAGGAAAAAAATTAGTGAGATGAATGGATGTTGATGCCGATGTATGAGTGTATGTGTGTCAACCTGTATAGAAAGGATGATTTTGAGTGTATGAATGCGTGTATTAGAGAGAGAGTGTGTGTGTGTGTGTGTGTGTGTGTGTGTGTGTGTGTGTGTTGGTGGGTGTGGTGGGAGGGGGGGGGAGCTGAGTGTGACGGTGAAGGTGAGTGAAGGAGAAGATAGTTAAGGATAAAAAAAGGTATGAAGGGTGAGTTGAATACCTGGAACTTGGACTTTTAAATCACACACAGGTGACACTTGATACAGGTTAAATTAATACCTTGTGAGAACTGAAGGGAAGAATGAGCATGCAAGAAAATAACATAAAAAAATTTAAAAAAAACGAAGCAAATGATATCTTGCACTATAAAGAAAATTCCTATACCCTAAAATCATCATCATCATCATCATCATCATCAGAAATCAAGAAGAGTCGAGAGATCAAAAGAGGAGGAAGAGGAAGAGGAGCAAGGAGAAGAGGAGGCGAATGAGGAGGCGAATGGAGGAAATTAACAGAAAAAGAGGAGAGATAAGATAGAAGGAGGAAGAGAAGAAAGTATGAGAGAAACAGGGGATGAGAAGACAGAAGGAGAATGAAAAGGGAGGAGGAGGAGGAGGAGGGAAGACAAGGAAAAAGAGGAAAAATAGAAAAAAAGCAAAAGAAGAAACCAGAGAGGACAAAAAACAAAGAGGAGGGGAAGAAGAATGAGAACGGAGGAGGAGGGAAAGGAAAGGGAAAAAAGAGGAGAAAAGGAAAAGAAAGAAAAGAAAAGGAAAAGAAGAAACCAGAAGGGACAAAAACAGGAAGAGGAGGAGGAGGGAAAGGCAAGGAAAAAAAAAAGAGGAGAAATAGAAAAGAGAAGGAAGAAAGAAGCAAAACAAAAAAAAAACGAAGGGGACAAAAACAGGAAGAGGAGGAGGAGGAGGGATAGAGTGGGGAGGAAAAAACGACAAAAGAGGAAAGCAGAGGCAACAAAAGCAGCAGATGGAACAGAAGCAGGAGCAGTAGGAGGAGGAGGAGCAGGAGGCGGAGGAGCAGGAAGCACTCTCAGGGTAATTACAGGTATACAGGTGTTTCCAGACAGGTAGGAGGACCGATAAATCTAGCGCGTTATCACTTGAGTCCACACGCCGGCAGGCCATCCACTAAGTTATTCCAGGTGAGGGGGGGAGGGGGGGGAGGGGGAGGAGGAGGGGCGGGAGGATTTCGGAGGTATGGAAGTTAGGTGAGGAAGTGTAAGGGGGTGGGGGAGAGGGGATAGGGGAGACTGTATGGGTGTTTTTAAAAGGTGTTTGGGAAGGGAAGGTGTGTGAGGTGAGGGAGGGAGGTGGTGGGGGCGTGAGGTTTTTGGAGGTATAGAGGGGAGGGGAAGAAGTGAAGGTATGGAGGGGGAAGGGGGGGGAGTGTATAACTGTGTCTTGAAGGTGATTGGGATTGGGAAGGAAAGGTGTGGGAGGTGAGGGAGGGAGGTGGTGGGGGGGTGAGGTTTTTGGAGGTATAGAGGGGAGGGGAAGAAGTGAAGGTATGGAGGGGGAAGGGGGGAGAGTGTATAACTGTGTCTTGAAGGTGATTGTGATTGGGAAGGAAAGGTGTGGGAGGGAGGGAGGGAGGTGGTGGGAGGGGTGAGGTTTCCGGAGTATAGGGGGTGGGGGAGGAAGTGTTATTGGGGAGAAAGGGACTCCTGTAGCTTGGTGATGTCTTCTTGTAGGAAATGCGCCCAGCAGTAAATGTATAATCGCTTTCTTAATTGACTTTGCATACTAGTGACATCTATGATCCCTTGTTTATAGAGTTAGCAAATTACATCATCAATTCGTTTGTATTTTCACTTTGATATGACTTAAACTTTCTAGATTAAGTATCAAGACACCTCTCTAAACATCTTCTAAGACCATCTTCCTCTTTCCCCAACCAATAAGTAAAGTAAGCAGAAAAGTTATATATGACATGAAAAGGACAAATAGGGGAGGGGTTCCTGATCTCCAAACCATATCCTGCTCATGACCTCCAAAAGTCCAGGACCTGCTCTGAGGAAAGGTCTAGGAAGGGAGTGTAGGGGGCTAGAGAAAGGGGCCGAGAGAGAGGTTTGGAGGGGACAGAAGAGGGGGATGAAGTCTGGGAGAAATGGTGAGGCTGTGTGAGGGGATGGAAAGGGAGAAAGATAAAAATACATAGATAGAAAGAGAGATATAGATAGATAGAGATATGGGAATGGAGGAAGAAGAAAAGAAGGGGAAGCAATGTAGGGGTGATGAAAGGAATGGAGGTGAAAGGAAGGGGAGGCTGTGTGAGGGGATGAAGAAGGAGAGAAAGATAAAAATACATAGATAGAAAGAGAGATATAGATAAAGATATGGGAATGGAGGAAGAAGAAAAGAAGGGGAAGCAATATAGGGGTGATGAAAGGGATGGAGGTGAGAGGAAGGGGAGGAGGAGGGGGAGGGGGAGCAGAGAGAAGGTAGCTGCTGTAGGGAAAGAAGGGAAGGGTGATGGGAGGGGTAAAGGAGGAGGGGGGCTTCTCCGACTAAAGGTGTGGTATGGACACCTCTCTCTCTCTCTCTCTCTCTCTCTCTCTCTCTCTCTCTCTCTCTCTCTCTCTCTCTCTCTCTCTCTCTCTCTCTCTCTCTCTACGCACCCTACTCAATAGCCTACTGCTTTATACTCTGGTTTTATATATCGTCATACTTAGTACCATACAATACCATGAATACCACTTTATAGCATCACTGTTTACTACCAATATACTACTTTATACTATGTGACTATCGATGCTTTGTTTCTTTTAGTGTGTGTGATATCGGTTTGTATATAATGTTAGATGTTCCACGAAGATGCTGCTATCACAAGGAGGCAAGAATGGGCTCAATAGAAGTATAAAACATAGATAATTAGAAACATAGATAATTGGAAACTTTCTGAGCTGAATTTATAATGTTTGATGTACCACGAAGATTCTGCTTTCACAATGAGGCAATAACGAACAGAATAAAAGTACCAAACATAGATAATTAGAAACATAGATAATTGGAAACTTTCTGAGCTGGATTCCGCTAGAGGGCAGCACTGTATCTGGTCCACCCGCTTGAAGGAGACGGACATGGAATTCCTTTTATTTCCTTATCTAACTTACCTAAAAGTATCAGGACACCTCTCCTCCCGAAACTGACCTATCTTTCGGCCACTCCTCTAACTCTTTATAGGAGCAGTGAGTAGCGGGCTTTTTTTTCATATTAGTTTCTCTACTTCTATGCCCTTGAACTCCATTGCTGTAAAAAAATAAAAAGGGGATGTGAGCGAAAGTCTTAACCTCACATCCCTTTTATAGAAACAGAAGAGAAGTATTGCATTTCCGTCTACCTCACGCTGACTTCCGCCTCCTCCTTACATGGTGTTTCAAAAGCCCCCCCTTAAAGCCGATAACAAGAAAGGGTAACAAAAATAATAACTTGCCGTATATGTTACATTACTTCAATTAACACCTCGTACTCCTTACTCTAACTGTTTTCTCTACCTGTAATTGCTTTTCCATTTGCCATTGCTCTTCACCTGCTAATTGTTTTCACTTGTAACCTTTATTTTCATCTGCAATTATATTTTTTTCCGACATTAGATTTTTTGTACCTGTAATTATCTCCACCTGCAATTGTGTTTTTTTCCTTCCCTCTCACCTGCAATTGTTTTTCCACCTGTAATTTCCATTCCTATTGTTGTCGCCGTCTCCTCACCTTCACGCGCCATCTACAGAGCAAGAAACGTAAGGGACGAGGAAAAAAAAAGTTAATAAATCTAAGCGATGAATAATTGCCGGCCTGTCCTTGAGAGATTGATGGACGGAGCGCCAGACAAGATGAGGAAATGAGGAGGTATTAGGTTTTTTTCATCTTTTTTTTTTTTTTTTTTCTTTTTGTTTTGTCTGAGAAGGTTCTGACGTCCGCCACTTAATTCTCCTCTTCTTTTCTTTTTTTTTCTTATGACACCAGGAAATAAATAAGTCGTACTATTTTTCTTTGTTTCTACTTTTTTTTTTGTGTGTGTGTGTGATGGATCGTGTTCACTTGTGTTATTTACTGATTAATGTTGTCGTTGCTGTATTGTTGTTGTTGTTGTTGTGGTTGTGGTTGTGGTGATGGTGGTGGTGGTGGTGGTGATTGTGGTTGTTGTTGTTGTTGTTGTATTACGTCTTTTCATCTTTCTAACTCTTCATACACCTATTTTTCTATCACTTTACGAAGCTACTATTTTTAACTATGCATAAGTTTATCTCTATCTATTTATGAATTTCTGAGAGGTTTTATAATCTCTCTCTCTCTCTCTCTCTCTCTCTCTCTCTCTCTCTCTCTCTCTCTCTCTCTCTCTCTCTCTCTCTCTCTCTCTCTCTCTCTCTCTCTCTCTCTCTCCTATCATTTTCCTACACTGCTTTTCTTCATTATTCAGACGAAGGAAGCGGCTATACACCCTCTCCTTCTCCTCTTCCTCCTCCTCCTCCTCCTGCTCCTCTCGGGCCGAACTCTCATAGATCAAAAGACAGCAAAATTACCCTCCCGCTCACACACTCTGGCAAAGATGGAAAGCCAACACCAACCTAAGTCTCCTCGAATATCTATCAATCATGTTTTTGCGTCAATCTCGCGGCTGTGTAATTATTTCCTCTCAGGCCCTTCAGCCCCCATTACCATTAAGCTGAAGGTAAAGCCCCTCTCGCGAATTACACACTCCCTCAACTTCTTTATTACGAACCCGCGCCTAAACCGGAGTCGCCCAAACACCGGGGAAATGGTACTTGGGCGCGCGATAAGAGGGTTGGATTCGACGGTAAAGGATCGAATCGCTTTTAAAAAGGATTACGCGTGTCGGGAAAGGTATCCGATCCTCATAGAGATGTATTGATGGTGTCACTGTACGCCCGAGCCTGTAATCTATGAAAAGCTGATGTATTTGTTGATCGTACGGTGCGGGAAGGGTGGGGGGGGAGGGGCGGGTGGTGATAACTAGAATCAACTCGGTCAGAAATATTATTCCTGCCCGTGACAAATTAGCAATGGATGGGAGCAAGGTTAGGTAGTCTCTCTCTCTCTCTCTCTCTCTCTCTCTCTCTCTCTCTCTCTCTCTCTCTCTCTCTCTCTCTCTCTCTCTCTCTCTCTCTCTCTCTCTCTCTCTCTCTCTCTCTCTCTGATCCTTCTTTATTGTTCTTTCTCTTTTTCTCTTCTTCTAACAATGGAAGCATCAAATTTTTCACTTCAGAGATTTGTGAGTGTAATAGCAGAAAAGGAGGAGGAGGAGGAGGAGGAGGAGGAGGAGGAAGACGACTGGGTGGAGGAAGATGAGGTAAGATTAGAGGAGGAGGAGGAATAGGAGGAACAGAGGAGGAGCATTGGGAGTTGAGGGGAGTGAGGAAATGAGTTAGAGGGGTGAGGAAGGAGTGAGTGGAGGGAAGAGTAAGGGAGTGAGGGAGAGTGAGTAAAGGTGAGTGAGTGATTATATGAAGAAGAATGAATGAACAAAATCTATCTCTCTGTATCTATCTATCTATGTATCTATCTATCTATCTATCCTATTCTATTCTATTCTATTTTGTCAAGGTCTGACAGGCAATTTAGTGTTTAATAATATAAGTAGTGAAAAAATGGATGTATGATTTATTTTAAGAAAGATGAAAATTGTCGTGTGTGTGTGTGTGTGTGTGTGTGTGTGTGTGTGTGTGTGTGTGTGTGTGTGTGTGTATCAAGCTTCATTTACCTGTAAATATCAAGTAAACTAAATATAATAAAAACAAAGCTCTCGCAACAACAGGTAAACTTACAGGTGAGCAGAACAATCCCGTCACGGTAATTATGTCACGCGTTCACCTGTCGCGGCAATAACTCACAGGTGACAAAGAGTGGGGGGCGGCGAGGGGGGGGAGAGGGGGGGCGGCGCGCAGGTAAAAACGGACACTGACGCGATCAAAGACAAACTCACCTTTGACTCACCTTTTCAGACACATCATTAGACTCTCCTCACTTTCCCTCTCGTTTCTTTTAAAGGTGTTTTGTGATGCCTTCCTCCTCAGGTGTCTCCCTCACTCCCCCTCCTCCTCCCCTTTCCTTCCTCTCGTCTTCCTTCATTCCTTTTATTCTCTCTTCTTCCCTCCTTTTGGTTTCCTCTCATTGTTTTCCTTCCCATTCACCTTTTTCCTTGCTAACCTTCATCTCCTTTTCCTACGTCCTTTTCCTCCCTTATGTTTTCCCTTACTCTCTCTTTTCCTCTCTTCTCATTCTCCTCTTTCCTTGCTTCACCTTTTTCCTTGCTAACCCTTATCTCCTTTTCCTGCGTCATTTTCCTCCCTTGTGTTTTCCCTTCCTCCCTTATGTTTTCCTTTCTTCTCATTCTCCTCTTTCCTTGCTTAAACTAATTATTTGTCGCCGTCTTCCTTTTCTTCTCTTTATCTCCCTCCATTTCTACTTTTTCCTATTTCCTCTCCTCTCCTTTCCTTCACTCTCTTACTTCATCCTTTCCCTTTCTCTTCTTTCCTTTGCATTTTCACTTCTTCCCTCTTCGCCCGTCTTTCTCATCCACCATGTTTCCTCTCATCCTTCCCCCCCCCCCGATGACAAATGGACGCCTACATTCAGCTGGCTCTCAAAACAGTGAACAGGAAGAGGTTTCGTTTATCATTTGCCTCGTCGTGTTTGAGCGCCGCTTCGGAACTGCTTCGTTCGCGCTAATTGAAATCTGAAGCAATTTGAGAGTGACAACGAGCCACCTACTCTTTCTTCCTCTCTCTCTCTCTCTCTCTCTCTCTATCTCTCTTTTCTCTCCGTCTCTTTCATGTCGTGTAGTCTCTCTCTCTCTCTCTCTCTCTCTCTCTCTCTCTCTCTCTCTCTCTCTCTCTCTCTCTCTCTCTCTCTCTCTCTCTCGTGTGTGTGTGTGTGTGTGTGTGTGTGTGTGTGTGTGTGTGTAAGAACAAAGTGAAGTGTCTTTAGATATATTTATACGCTAACTGAGTAATATATATTTTTTTCTGGTATTTATATTTTCCTCATTTTTATCATGTTTTTCATTATTTTTCTTGGGTCAAAATCTCATCCTTCTCCTTTCATTCTTTGCAAATAACAACACACTCTTCTGTAAGCCCTGAAGTAATATTCTAAGTCATACTGTCTACTTTCCCAGGTATTAAACATTTATTTTGCTCTAATATGTATTTGTATAATATATAAAGCCTACGCCTTCTATCATATTCTATTTACTTACCTTTAGTTATTCAAAGGAGTATTTATAGCCGCAGAGCCAAGTATTTAGATGTAATAATATAATATGTTGAGTAGCGGGCTTTTTTCTACTATTTTTTGTTGCCCTTGAGCCGTCCTTGTTGTAAAAAAAAAAAAGCAATAATTAACTTGTAAGTCCATCTGTATACATTGTTACTCTTCCTAGTAATTATCTTTATCTTACGTTTTCTAATGAGTATTTTTAATGTATACTTCGATAAACATAACCCTGTAAATTCCCTACCTCACCACCAACACCAACACCAATAATAACAACAACACCATCACCACCACCAATAACAACAACAACAGCATCACCATTACCTTCCTCTCTCCACCATCACCACCTCCACCTCCACCTTCGTCACCACCCCACCATCTTCCCCTCTCCTCCTCACCTGTCCCCTCGTCCAGGTGTGAGATAAGGCTCTCTTTTACCTCATTAATAATTACGAACGCAACACTCCTCACGCTGAAGAGAGAGAGGAGAAAAATAGAGAAGCGAGGGGTGGACGGAATACTTAAAAGGGTCTGGAGCTGCGAGACAAAAGTAAATATGAAGAAAAAGGTGAAAAAAGTATGACGGGATGTATATATAAAGGCTGTGTTTGTGTGTGTGTGTGTGTGTGTGTGTGTGTGTGTGTGTGTGTGCCAACAATAGAAAGTGTTGCCAAAAGTCGTGAGACGTGACACACACACACACACACACACACACACACACACACACACACACACTTCATGAACCTTCAGAAAACAAAGCCACATAAACAAACACACACACACAAAAACAAAGAATATTATTTGCTAAGCAGACACACTTGTACTACATAAACTAAGACACACACACACACACACACACACACACACACACACACACACACACACACACAAATACCTTTCCCATGAGACTCACAAGTGACTCACCCAATAATGATTTTTTTTTTCCTCGCGTCATCCAAGAAAAGAGACTTATGACCCAATGAACTGAGACTCAAGAGGCGGGGAAGCAGTAAGGGCGACATACATTAAAGAACATTATAGGACCCTCAACCACACACGCCCTTGCACTCCCTCGTCTTCTTCCTCTTCCTCTTCTTCTTTATCGCCTTCCACTTTGCAATACTAAAAACACATACCGAACCAACTTTCCTTTGTGTCTTCAGCGGGTTGGAATTTATTGGGCTTTTGTCTTTGCCTTGTGTTTTATGCCGTAGCGACGAGGTGCGATGGGTAATAGATATGCCAGGTGAGGCGCGGGTACCTGCTGGCATATCCCTCAGCCTCTGCGCTTCCTGTAATAGACGGGAACGCGAAGATAATTTCCCTAAGATACTGTTCAACATTTCTCTCTCTCCTACAGTATATTGCTTATCTGAATCTGGCTGTCCAATAATATGCCTCTCTCTCTCTCTCTCTCTCTCTCTCTCTCTCTCTCTCTCTCTCTCTCTCTCTCTCTCTCTCTCTCTCTCTCTCTCTCTCTCTCTCTCTCTCTCTCTCTCTCTCTCGTAACGATTCAGGGTGTCACTTCCTAGCGAATAGGCTTAATGTGGATGTTTTCTTGTTTCATTCGTTTTCTTCGTTCTCTCTCTCTCTCTCTCTCTCTCTCTCTCTCTCTCTCTCTCTCTCTCTCTCTCTCTCTCTCTCTCTCTCTCCCGGCGGGCAGGAACCATCAGTTTATTGCCGCGCACATAAACTATACACACTCGTGATTTACTCTCCCTCCCTCGCCCGCGAATTAATGAGAGCAAAACATAATAAAAGAGAAATACGAGTAGCTTTCTGCCGACTTATGGAGATGACATTTTATCGCCTCCGAGTTTATTCTTGAATGGATAATAAGGATAAGGATGGAAAGGGTGATAATGAGGAGTGTAGATGTAGATGTAGTGGTAGTAGTAGTAGTAGTGGTAGTAGTGGTAGTAGTGGTAGTAGTAGTGGTAGTAGTAGTAGTAGTAGTAATTTAGGAGCAGTGAGTAGCGGGCTTTTTTATTTACATTTGTTACCTTTTTTTATGCCCTTGAACTGACTTCTCTGCTGTAAAAAAAATAGTAGTAGTAGTAGTAGTAGTAATAGTAGTAGTAGTAGTAGTAGTAGTAGTAGCAACGAAAAAAACATCAATAATAATAAGAGGAATAATAATAATGATGATAATAATAGTTTTCAAATGCATTTATTCACTTATTTATTGCTATCATCCTCGCATCTTTATGTATATCTAATGTTTATCTTCCGCGCCGATCTTTAATGCTCAAGGAAGTGGGTGACAGTAATGCTTCAAACTAATAAATTCCACTTTTTGTGTGACGGTGTATCGGTTTTCTAACACACATTTAAATAGAAGCAAAGGAAAACAAAATTATAGCGGCAATATTTTTCTAGGATATTCGTGTTTTTTTATATAAACGTCACAGAAGACAAAAAAAAAAAATGCAAAGGTAGTGATGCATTTTACCAGGTGAGATAACGAGCAACACACCTGCCGTGGAGCAACAGGTAGGCAGCAGGTGAACATTATTGCTTTTACCTCATTCCTGTTACCTGTCATCCGTGTGTTCTTCCTAATATACATTCTTCTCCTTATCTATGTGTCTACTCCTCTTCCTTATCCTCTTCCTACTACTACTACTACTACTACTACTACTACCCTTACCATCACCAACACCTCATATACCAGATAATACCTTCACTCTTCTCCTGACTCTCGTCCTCCTCCTCATCCTTTTCCTCTACCCCGTCTCCTCCTCCTCCTCCTCTCGAGCGGGCGGAAGGGGGGCGTGGTGTGTGATAAATGTTTGTATTGAGCAGTTTCTTATTACACAACCATTAAGCCCACCTAATGATGCTATTGACTAATGACCGATCATGACTGGCAATCGCAAAATGCAAAATGGCCACAAAAAAATAAAGGGAAGAAACACCAGCGATGAGTGATTAGAGGAAACACACTCACACACACACACACACACACACAAAAACAGACTCTAAAATTTAAATGCCAATGAGGTGAAATAGAGAAAATAATATAACAAGGAAAGAAGGAAGGAAAGTACAAGAAAACACCTTCCCCTTAAAAAAAAATCAAAAACGAATATACCGATGAATGATTAGAAAATAAGACGGAAGAAAGGGACGCAAAAATTGAGACACCGATGGAAGATTAGAAAAAAAACGGAAAATATATCGATAGAGAAAATTGACCGAACTTAAATATTATGATTACAAAAAGAAAAAAAAACATGACCATCCCTCAATTGCTGGATAATGATTAGTAGTATGATTTGAAAAAAAAATATTGGTAAGTGAGTGGAAGGTGAGAGATTTAAGTTCAGGTGATTAGTAAGGAGGTTGTCGTTACTGATGATTGAACAGGTGAGACGATAATAATACCTGTTGTACCTCCTTATCATTGCTTTCCCCAGGTATATATGAGATGCAGGTAAAGGTAATTAGAAGTTTTAAGATAATTCAGTTGTGTATCGAAATTGACCTCTTTTTTCGCCGCTCATTACTTTTGTCTTTGTGGGAACAGCGATTAGCAGGCTTTTTTTTTTTTACACCTTTTTTTTTGTTGCCCTTGAGCTGTTTCTTTAGCTGTAAAAAAAGACACTCAAGAGGATTTTTGCAATAGAAAGAATAAAAAGAAAAACGGAGTCGAAGTCGGAAAGAATTTAATGATGAAAATTAAACCGAGAATAATTACAGAAAACATTATTCGAGTACATATTTAATAGCAATGAAAAGGAAAATAAAATGAAAGCCGGAAAGAACAACAAGACTGAAAAAACTACAGAAAAAATAACGACGCACCAAAATAAGAATAGAAAAAGGAAAAAGCGAAAGACAAACCATTAGACAAAATTAAAATCAACAGCAACAACAACACTCGCACGAAATATAAGAAACAAGTACAGAGAAATAGTAGCAAAAAATAAATAAATAAAAAAGGAAAAAAGCGAGAAGCCGTCCCAGGAGCAGTCGAACCTTGGTTGTCGCGGCGGCGGGTCTGTAATGGCGTTCCTGGTGCTCGCCGCTGTCACCTCCCTCATTTGTCATCACGCTTCGGGAGGACAAACCTGCCTCATTAGAACAGACCACACACACCCCTGTCACACCCCTACACCCCCACCACCACTCCTGTCACACCCCCTCACCCCCACCACCACCCCTGTCACGCCCCCTCACCCCCACCACCACCCCTGTCACACCCCACACCTCCCAACCACCTCCACTGTCACTCTCACACTCTACCGCACATCAGCACCACACACCACCACAGTACACATCCCTATCACCACCACTACCCCGTCGCCACCTCCAGCACCCCCTCCAGCAGCGGCAGGCGTCCCCAACCTTCACGCCCTCCTCCTCCCACCTGCCCCGGAGCTATATATAAGACGGTCTTGCTTTGTGCCGCGGCCCGGAATTGGTTTGTACCGTAATGGTGTTCGTGTCATCAGCATCCTCTTTATGTGTGTCTGTTCCGCCGTGACACTGTACAATAAGGGATTAGATTCAATAGTTTTGGGCCCTGTGGAAGAAAGTGTGTTTGAGGTTTAAATAGTGTGTTCATATTTCTTGTTTATAATGTGTTGCTCTTATTCCTTTCTTCACATGTTTTTAGTTCTCTTTCAATAGGTTATCTGTTTTTTTTTGTTTGGTAGGTTTAGTAGATATAGTTAATTTAGTAGGTTTAGGATATATAGTACATTCAGTAGATTTAGTAAGTTAAGTAGATTTAAAAGAAGCATATAGATTTTCGTATATATAAACACACAAAGATGCAGAAAAAGACTTTAATAACTTCTAAAATTGAGGCAACGATTAACTGGAGAAAACAATCGAAAATTTATATAGATGAAAAAAAAAATACGAAACCTAACTAACAAGAAAACATCAAACCTTCCAAAACGTGGGATCAAAATCTATCATCAGTATATTTTTTCTCGGCTTTTCATTGCACAAGATAAATGATTTTTGTATTATATGTTGCAGCCGCGAAACATGACGTAGAGGATATTAGAATCTATTGTCTGTTATTTTCTTTGATTGTACAAAGAGAAATGGTCCCGGCTTTAATGGGGTCCCGAGTCTCCTCTCTAATGGTGTGGGAGGGCGTGGATCCGCCTGCTCTGCCCGGCGAAGGGATGCTATGATAAATGGACAAAATCTATCTGCTGTTTTTTTTTATTTATTCTTTTAGTTGACTACATTTTTTTATAATCAAGATATTTCCCCAACCCAAATTAATCCCTTTTTATCCTCCAATTTCTTTATTCAGTTGACTTTGTATTTTGATAATAGTCAAGAAAATTCTCCAAACAAAATAGTTCCCTTTTAATCCTCTCTTTTTCTCTTTTTTTTTTATGAAGGAGAGAATTACGGGCTTCATAATTATACTGTGTGTTCTCACTGGCCTCCTCCTTTGCCGCAAAATAAATCACATATGTTGCATTTGTAAAGGGAACCATATAGACCGCCGTCATATAGAGTGCTAAAAGTAACTATGAATCATCTTAACGTATTCATGAGTAATCTGTGAAGATTTTGATTGCGTACACTGTATTAAACTGTGTTACTATATTACTGTATCACCAATAAACCTTAAAAACAAGATGAGCATGCATATCGTAATTATATTGGAGGTCTTCCTATGTAATATCCCACATCATTCAGCCGGTTTTAGGTTTTAAGTATAATGCATGAGTACCAAAACTTAGGACCGTATTCCCAAACGTTTTCGGCTCTCACAAAATAGTTCCAAAGGCCAAAAATGAGACTAGTCGTGTTCTCTTGGGTGTTTTCCCATTCATGATGCAAAAGTCTTGTCAAATTATCACTAGGCTCAGAGAATAATCCACAAAAACACCCTAAACAACCTCTACGAAAGCCTGATCATATCTCGGCGTGTGATCCCCGAAATGGTTAAGAATATAGGACCTACAATCACACACACGGAATCTGATACTCTAACTGTAGATGAGAAGGAATCGAGTGCCTATAATCACACATGTGGAACCCAATTGTCTAACGGTACAAGTGAAGGAATCGAGTAGAGTTTGACGTATAATGGTTATCCCCGCGTGAGCAGCCTCTTGATTCCTGCCCTTACAGCCTGGCGACCCTCCACCCGCCCATTGCCTTGCTCGGGGTGGTAATTATGTCCAGAATGGTGATCCTATCTGTCCAACCATCCATCACGCTTCTGACGGCGCCTCTCCCTCCCTCTCCCTCCCTCTCCCTTCCTTTCCTTCCTCTCCTTCACTGCTTCACTCTCTCTCCCTCCCACTCTCTTACTCTTTTTTTCTTGTCTTACTCTTTCTCCCTCTCCCTCTCTTTCCCTTCTTCTCTTTCACTGGCTTACTCTCTCTCCCTTACTCTTCCTCTCTCTCCCTCCCTCTCCCTCCCTCTCCTTCATTTGCTTACTCTCTCTCCCTCCCTCTCCCTCCCTCTCCTGCATTTGCTTACTCTCTCTCCCTTACTCTTTCTCCCTCTCCCTCTCTCTCCCTTCCTCTCCTTCACTTGCTTACTCCCTCTCCCTTACTCTTCCTCCTTCTCCCTCCCTCTCCCTTCCTCTCCTTCACTGGCTTTCTCTCCCTCGCATTCCCTTTCTTTTTCTTCTGTCTTTCTCTTCCTCCCTCTCCCTCCCTTTCTTTTCCTCTCCACTAGCTTTCTCTCTTTCCCTCCCATTCCCTTTCTTTTTCTTGTCTTACTCTTCCTCCATCTCCCTCTCTCTCCCTTCCTCTCCCTCACTTGCTCATTTTTTCTCCTCCCATTCCCCCACACTCTTTTTTTATTCTCTCTCTCTCTCTCTCTCTCTCTCTCTCTCTCTCTCTCTCTCTCTCTCTCTCTCTCTCTCTCTCTCTCTCTCTCTCTCTCTCTCTCTCTCTCTCTCTCTCTCTCTCTCTCTCTCTCTCTCTCTCTCTCCCTTACTCTCTTACTCTCTCTCCTCTCCTTGACTCATTCTATTTCTTTTCTTTCCTCTCTCTCTACGTCATTGTTTCTTATAGTTACTCCTCTTCCTTATTCTCATGTTTTCTTTTTTGTTTTCTTTCATTTCGTTTTGATTTCTTTTTTCTCATTTCTTATTTTTTATTGTTAATTTTTTGTTTTGTTTTGTATTATCTTCCTTTTTCCTCTCTATCCCTGTTCTCTCTTCTCTATGTTCTCTCCTTTGTGTTCTCTCTCTCTCTCTCTCTCTCTCTCTCTCTCTCTCTCTCTCTCTCTCTCTCTCTCTCTCTCTCTCTCTGTTCGCACGGTCACGCACATACGCACAAACGCACTATTAACGCTAAGACCCATTACGCATCAATTAAAGATTGTGTTTGACGAAGAGAGAGAGCGATAATGACTCACGCTCACCATGTCTCCTCCTCCTCCTCCTCCTCTTCCTCCTCCTCCTCTTCCTCCTCCTCCTCCTCCTTCTTGTGGTAATGACGTTTTGATGACATGGCTAATTAAGTTACCTGTTGATTATTTTGTTACCTGTGTCCTTCACGATGAAATTTTGCACCTTCCGTATTAACCTTTCTGCATTTTATTCCTTTCCTTCCTTCATTTAATACTTCCTTCACTCTTCTTTCCTTCTTTTTTTTCTTAGTAGATTATGTAGTCAATTTCTTCTATATTTTATCATTTTTTTCTACATAACTTTTTCTCCATTTTTTTCTTCATTTATTTCTTTATCATTTGTCTTTATCACTTTCCTATTTTTCTGTCTTTCTTTTTCCTTCCTTTCTTCTTCTCTTCCTTTCATTTTAACTCTTTTCTCTTCCTATCTATTCCTCTTTTCACTTTTTCTTTACTTTCCATTATTATTCATATTCTTTTCTCTTTCATAATTATTAATACTGTCTTGTTTTCTTTATTCCAAACTTCATCGTCCTTAATTTCATGTCCTCCAATATATCAGGTGTTATTAAATCCGCCGCAGGTATCGCATGACCACACCTTTTAATTTTCCCGGCCAGCACCTGTCTTTATCTCACCTGCTCACACCTGCCTTTACCCGCTGACAGAACGCCTCAATAGACCATCGCACTATGAATACCTCTAAACAACAACTAACAACACGCGTATTTCTCTTAAGACAGCGAATTATGTCCCTTTGAAATAACTCACCGCCTCTGGAACATTAATACTTGCATCTTGGACAGGTAATATTTCTCACCTGTCCTGATATTACTCCCGTGCGGCGATCTTCCTGATACTCCTCCTCTTTGATTTGATGTCCCAGGTGGTCAGCGCTCAGGTGATCAAAGGTGTAAGTCGCCCCCTCACCTGTAATTTGCGCGCAGGTAATCACGCTGATATTTTCTCGCCAGGTGTGGTGAATAGATCTCCCCGAGTCTTTGGTTAACAGGTGACTGCTGCTTATTGCCATCGACCCAGGCTGTGTGTGTGTGTGTGTGTGTGTGTGTGTGTGTGTGTGTGTGTGTGTGTGTGTGTGTGTGTGTGTGTGTGTGTGTGTGTGTGTGTGTGTGTGTGTGTGTGTGTTTCTTTGTTCTTACCGACGTACACAAGCATACCTGCACGCACACAAACATGAACGTATTACCCAAACAATTACCCACATACATACATACATACATACAGACAGACAGACAGACAGACAGACACAGACAGACAGACATTCACACACACACACACACACACACACACACACACACACACACACACACACACACACACACACACACACACACAGAGTTACAAGAAAAGATTACTTAGAGCGAAAGTTTAGATTTAATACTTTTTTTTTGTTTTTAAAGGAGAGAAAAACAAACACACAAATGACAGACAGAAGGACAGATAGACAGATAGGCATGCATGTACAGATAGAGAATCACACACACACACACACACACACACACACACACACACACACACACACACACACACACACACACACACACACACACACACAAACACAGACACAAAACACCCTCTGATCCCATCCCTCTATCCCTCCCCTCTCTCTCAACCCAACCCCCCCAAAACAAAAAACAACAACACCCCCTTCGCCCCCCGCTCCGCCCCTCCCCCCAGCACCGAGGCAGCGGCAGGACAATATTTCAGTAATTTATTCCCACCTGGCGCCCACCTGGAGAATACTAATGCCGATGATTGTCTCGTGTTTGAGGTGAGTTTTTAATCCCGCCAAAACTCGCTCCCACTCGGCGGATGACTCAGGCGAGGCGTAGCTGAGGATTTCTACGAGTTTTGTCCACTGAGTCAATTATCGTCGACTGGAGTGAATTTACAAATGAGTTTACTGGGCTAAGGGAGGGAGGGAGAGGGGGAGGGAGGGAGACAGAGACAGAGACAGAGGCACAGAGAGAGAGAGACAGACAGACAGCCCAAAGCTCCGCCTCCACATTAAAGTTTACCAGCCCGCCAAATTATTTAGTGACGCTGCGACCAGGTACAGTGGGAGACCAGGTAGGCGAGCAGGTAAGCAGGCAGGAAGGTAGGTAGGCTGGTAGGTAGGTAAACAGGTGGATAGGTAGTTAGGTAGGAGGTAGATAGGTAGATAGATAGATTGGAAAGGAGTTTGGGGGAGGGAGGAAAAAGCGGAAGAGGGTGGAGACAACATGGAGAAGGATCAAGGGAGGATATGAGGAAGGAGGAGGGAAGAGGAAGAGGAGGGTGGAGGGTGGAGAGTAGAATGGAGGAAGAGGAGAAAAATGAAGACATGTAGGAAATGGGAGATGAAGCGGAGATAGGAAATGGAGACAAGGGGAGAAGGTAAAGAAGGAGGAGGAAGAGAGAAGGGAAACTATAGGAAAGAAATAAAGAGAAGAGAACGGGGATGAAAGAGAGGAAGGAGGAGGAGCAGGTGGAGAGGAAAAATACGGAAAACGATATGAAGAAAGAAGAAAGAAGAAAGTTGAGATGAATATTGAAAGGGCAAAGGTGACAACAAAGATGAAAGAATAAATATACGAATGACAGGAAGAGGAAGTAAGAAAAATGGGAAAGATGGGAAGAACAGATAAGGAAGGGTGCAAACGTGGGATGGATAAAGATAGGAGAAGGGAGGATGATAACGATGTGATAAGAGGGAGAAGAGGAAAGAGAAGACAGATGAAGGGAGTGTTAGACAAGATAAGAAAACAAGGAAAAAAGCTAAATAAAGAGAAAGAGAAAGAGAAGAAGAACGACGAATAGAGGAGTATGAGGAAGAAGATGAAGAGGGAGTAAGGGATAAGAAAAGAAGGAGATGATGAAATAGATAAAAAAAAAGAAAGGGAAAGCAAGGTAAACAAAAAAGTGAAACAAAGAAGGAAAACAATAAACTGAAACTAAGGAAAAGGAAAGGAAAGAAAATGAAAGAAGAAATAGATGTGAAGAAAAGGGAGAAGCGGGATAAAAGAAGAGAAGTAAGGAAGGAGAGAAAAGAAATAGAAGCAAAATGAGGTTATTGACGAAAAGCAATTACTTAAAAATAAAACAAAACCATCAATATAAGAAAAAAAAGGAAAATAACTAAGATATCAACTCAACCCAATAAATTCTGCACTTGAAAAAATATAACAATGATAAGCTCAATAATACTTTAATAGAGGAAAGAAATATATAAATCAACAACTTCATAATCTTCATAACATTTATGCTAACACGATCCAAACCCTTCATAAACCACTACACCTGATCTTCTATGACGATCCAATCCCACACCCATCCTCCCAGATCCCATTAGAAGGGTTCGAATCTCCTCAATAAATTACATTAACCGATAACGTCAAAACATATATATTAACACGTTCCAAACCCTTCATGAACCAATAAACCTGATTCTC
The DNA here is from genome assembly GCF_024679095.1 of Eriocheir sinensis. Taxonomy (NCBI): domain Eukaryota; kingdom Metazoa; phylum Arthropoda; class Malacostraca; order Decapoda; family Varunidae; genus Eriocheir; species Eriocheir sinensis. The sequence goes on from NC_066558.1 coordinate 4,227,801, forward strand.
CATGACACGATCCAATCCCACACCTGTCCTCCCCGATCCCATTAAAGGCGTTCCGATCCCATTAACAAATCCTTAAAACACATGTAACGTTATTCCTCTTATCTCCGTGTAGCCGTTCAATTCATGTAATATTAAGTTGAGAATAAGTATAGGGTGGAAATGATAGGAGGGAGCTGGTGACTCCTCCCCCTCCTCCTCCTCCTCCTCCTCCCTCCTTCTACTTCCTCCTTCTCTTCCTTCTTTCGTTCCTCCACTTATTTCTTTCTCTATCATCTTTTCTCACTTCTCTCATTCTACTAACTCGTTTTTTCTTGTCTATTTCTGTCTTTCCTCTTCTTTCTCTTCTTCCACCTCCTCCTCCTCCTCCTCCTCCTCCTCCTCCTCCTCCTTCTCCCTTTTTTGCCGGCCTCGTATCATGTTCTCAAATTTACAGGTGTCGGCCAGGTGTTCACCGGGATAAAATATGGCTAACAAGGTACCAATCGAGTGAAAAGTGTGGAGTCATGTCCTCTCTCTCTCTCTCTCTCTCTCTCTCTCTCTCTCTCTCTCTCTCTCTCTCTCTCTCTCTCTCTCTCTCTCTCTCTCTCTCTCTCTCTCTCTCTCTCTCTCTCTCTCTCTCTCTCTCTCTCTCTCTCTCTCTCTCTCTCTCTCTCTCTCTCTCTCTCTCTCATGACGGAATTATTGTTTTTTTTAGTATTTTCATTGTTTTCTTCTTGTTCTTTTTCTTTTCTTTTTATTTATATTTCTTTCTTTTTCATTTTCTTCTTTCTTCTAGTTTTTATTCTTGTTCTTGTTCTTCTTTTTCTTCTTCTTTTTCTCCTTCTTTTTCTTTTTCTACTACTACTACAACTACAACTTCAAATCATTCATATTCTATTTTTTTTTATTCTTCATCTTAATCTTATTGCTATTACTTCTACTATCAACAACCACAACAACAAAAACAGTGATAAGACAAAACTACCCTATTAATTTTACATCCATAGTCCCTGATCATTAACTTATCAAAATCATTACTTTCCCTTCTTTATTTTATCTTTTGCAAGGTCACCTCCGCTCCCTCACCATCTGTCGCCCCCGTACAGATAAAACCACCTGTGTGTGCAGTCAATTAAACACCTCACATAACAAAGCGTCCTATCTGTTTGCTCTCCTGGAGGGTGCTCTCTCTCTCTCTCTCTCTCTCTCTCTCTCTCTCTCTCTCTCTCTCTCTCTCTCTCTCTCTCTCTCTGTTCTTCGTCCTACGCTCCCATTATCCTTTTTCCTCGCATCTCTTCTCCTTTTCGTTTACATCTTCGTTCTCATTTTGTTCTTTGTTCTCCTTTTATTCCCTCTTCCTCGTCTATCTTCTTTTCAACTCTTTTTCCCTCTCTTCTTTCTCTCCCATCTACGTATTCCCTATTCTCGATTATCTCTCCTCTTCCCTTTCGTTCATATTTTTGTTCTTCATTTGTTTGTTTGTTTTATTCTCCTTTTATCCTCTTTTCCTCGGCTGTCTTCTCTTTCACTCATTTTCTTCCCTTGTTATCTCCTCTTTATCTACTTATTCCCTAATCTTTATCGTATTCTTGCTTCCCTTTCGATAATGTCCGTTTTTCATTTGTTTGTTTTTTTCTTGCTATATTAACACTTTTACCTCGCTATCTTTTTCTCCACTCATTTTCTTCCCTTGTTATCTCCTCTTTATCTACTTATTCCCTAATCTCTATCGTCTTCTTGCTTTCTTGTCGTTCACATTTTCGTTTTTCATTTGTTTTTTCATCTTGCTGTTTCCTTTTTTTTCACTTCATTATTCTTCTCCAATCGTTTCCTTTCCCTTCTATTCATCTCCTTGTCTTTATCTCATGTCTACTTATTCCCTCTTCCAATATCTACTTTCCTGTTCATTATCCTTTTTTCTATTTTCTTCTCTTCCTCTCTTCTCATTGTTTTCCTTCTATGTTGTCTTATTACCTTCATTTATTATTCCTCTCATTCTTTTATCTTTTCTTATCTTTCCTTCTCCCTGTCTACATCCTACATATCCTCTCTACCACTCTCCTTCTTCTTTCTCCTCCTCCTCTTCCTCCAGACATCCTATCTTTTTATTTTTATTTCTTTCTTTTTCATTTTCTTCTTTCTTTCTGTTTTTCTTTCTTCTTGTTTTTGTTCTTGTTCTTCTTGTTCTTCTTGTTCTTGTTCTTGTTCTTCTTCTTCTTTACTAACATCCTAACAGTTGATTTTCCTCCCTTATTTGTTCACTTCTTCTCCTTCTCCTCCTCTTCTTCCTTCTTCCTTCTCCTCCTCCTCCTCCTCTTCGTGTCACATAACCTGTTTCTCCTTTACTCATTAGTCCATTCCCTTCTATCCCTCACTCATCCTCTATTCCCCTCTTCCTGTTCCATCGTTTCCCCTTAATCCTGCTACCTTTCACCACTTCGCCTCCTCCTCCTCCTCCTCCTCCTCTCTGGGATGTACAATAGTTATGGTTCATATAATTTTACGATCAACACAACACACACGAACACATAACTCCCCTCACGACACAATATCACCAGTCAGCCTCTCCCCTCGCTTCCCCTCGCCTTCCCTCATCTCATCTCCCCTTCCCCTCTCTTTCTCTTCCCCTTCCCTCACGTTCCCTAGCTCTTTCCTCTCGCCTTCCCTCATCCCCATCACTTTCCCTATCTTCCCTTTATTTCCCCTTCCCTTCTTTTCCTCTTCTCTCCCTTTCCTCACTTTCCTTCACTTTCATTTCAGTTTTCTTCCTTTCTCTCACTTCCCCTCATCTTCCTTTTTTCCCTCAATATCTCTTCATGTCACTTCTTCACATCTTCATTCATGGATTTTTTCACACCTCAATTCTTCTCACACTTTCACTCACTCATGTTACTTCATCTCATCTCTTTCAATAACCATCCTCTATGTTATCTAACCTCATCTCTTTTCCCTTACTATCGCTTTCGCTTTCACCTGTCATTGCTCCCTATGACTCCTGTAATTACTTCATCCTTTCACTCAAACTTTTACCTCATTTTAATTTTTCTTTCGTCTCCCTTCACTTGACCTCACTTTCTTCCTTTCCTTCTTTTCACGCCAAATCGCATCTCACTTCACTCATATGAATTTATTTTTTACCTCGCCTTCTCTCTTATTTTGTCTCAGATTATTTAGTTTCCGTTTTTTCTCTCATGTTTTTGTCTCTGCTAATCTTAATCTTCCTAAGTTTCTTTTCTCAGTATATAATCCTTTCTTACGTTATTATGCTTTCCTAGTAATATTACATGCATATATACATCTTCTTTTTCTTTTCTCTTTATATATCTTAAATCACCACATTCACCACCCTCGCTGTCATTATCATAAGCAGAATCATCACCAACCACCACAACCATGTTCTTCCAACACATAGTAGGCAACACAACCACAATCTGATAAAACTACCATCACCATTTTCAATATTTTCACACGTTTGCTTCCAACATCCCAACGACCACACACTACCATTAACGTTTTATTTTTAATTTTTTTTATTTCATGTTCCTCCACTAGCCTGCGAACAACGCTACAACCACCACCACTACCACCACACTACCATTACTACTTTTTTGTTCCATGCTCCTCAGTCAGCCTACTACAATGAATAACACCACTTCAACCACCACCACACCCACCACCACACTATCATCACTATTTTCCTGTTTCAAGCTCCTTTACCACTATAAATAATTAATAACACCACCACCACCACCACCACGACTCACGTAGATATACATTATAGCTACGTCAATACACTACGGTCACTCGACGCTGATGTGAGTCCTGTAGCCTGGTCCCGCCGCCAATTCTTTAGGTCCTTAATTTGATGAGTCGATATATAGGTGTGTGATTGGAAGGTCCCGCGGCAAGTGTCTGCGATAATTACGATATTGCGATAATTACCACCAGGATGCCCACACACACCTGAGAGAGAGAGAGAGAGAGAGAGACTGGTACAGATTGATGAATAGATATATAGATAGAAAGATAGAAAAAAGACAAGGGAGACAGATAGATAGTACTAGGTAGATAAAAGATTCGTAGATTAAATCAGTGAAGAGAGAAAAGGCTTGGGAAGGAATAGCATGAAATTACCTAAAAAGTTGACGATCGTATTCCTATCATTGGTAGTTTATGTCGTTTATACTTCCCGCGATAACTGTCTATTCCCTATTTATAAATACGATAATTTTTAACAAAGCGACAGTTATCGTTCCTTACTAATCACAAAAACATACATTATTTTAACCTTTCCAGTACTCCAAAGTCCATACGAGCAATGTATACCTAAAAAGCACATCAGAGAAAAAATAAACGATTGAACGGTCATCAGCCAACCGCCATGACGTCTTCACATTCAGCTTGTACGTCAGTCAGTTAACAGTTTTCCTTCGACGGGTGAAGGGCTGCTGATCTCGCTCAATAACTTATCCTTATTTAAACTTTTCCTTTCCATCACACGGACCTTACATCGACCCTAAAGGACGGAAGAACACACACGCTAACCCCACAGTGTATTAATAACTCCTGCAAAATGAGTTTAAGTGGATTTTTAGCGATTTATAAGAAGTTGCATCGAAGTGACCACCCCACAAAGGCCCCAACACAGCAATACTACGTCTACATGCATTAGGTGAGTGTTATTTATGTATTATCTGTTGTGTATTGGTATCTTAGTGTTTCGAAATGTGTTTAGGTGACTTGTGTATTGATGTGTAGTGTGTAGGGCGTGTTTAGGTGACAAGGAAGGAAAGAAAATGGGGAAAAAAGCAGGTATATATATTTTCCATCTTATTTTATATTTCTAGGCTATCGGTATTTTTTGTTCCTCTCCCTGGGTAGCAAGGTTTATCATTCCCATTATTCGTTTTGTTCTGAAGTGTGTGGCGTTTGTGGGTGACGGGATCCCGAATCTCCATCCATTTTATAGTAGCCTGCTGCCTACCAGGAAATATTATGAACTGTTCTCGTGTTTGGTTGGGCAGACTTTTTATATAGCCTAATATTACGCGGTATGTCTCCCATTACTGAAGGTGTTGCTTTCAGACTTTAGAACTTCAGATACTTGACTTTATTTATTTCGTTAGCTTTTCGTTATATTTTAAATTACTCCGTTTGATAGAATAACCGCCTCAAAATGCATCAGTATAATCTGCCATCTTTCACTTCGCACTGATAAATATCATACTTATGTTTTACTAGTTTGCAGATACTAAGTACTTATTCATTATTATTCTTGTGTATTTTCATATTTTTATTAAGTACGACGAGTTCATGATTCAATTTTTTTTATTAACCGAGCCTTGGCTGCAATTAGACGCGGGAAACGTAGGTCGTTATAAAATTGTTGTATAGCCTACTACGTCTTAATGACTGATTACACGGGAGTGGATAATGGAGTGAATGGCATTTCCCTTTTCAACTCTCTCTCTCTCTCTCTCTCTCTCTCTCTCTCTCTCTCTCTCTCATATGCTATAACTCACTTGGTTTCACTGATGTTTTATGAGAGAGAGAGGAAGCTTCACTCTGCCGTTTGACATGAAGGCTTCGAGAGCAAGAGTAGAGAGAGAGAGAGATCAAAGGAGAAGGAAAGAGTTTTAGGCGTTACGGAATATTAAAGATAATTTATACGTATTTATTTAGCGAGAATAATTACGTGGCCATTTATACCTGCAGTGCTTCTCTCTCTCTCTCTCTCTCTCTCTCTCTCTCTCTCTCTCTCTCTCTCTCTCTGTAGTGAGAAAATGAGATTAAGAGATAGGCAACAAGTAATTTCTTTTCTCCAAAACTAAGCTTGAGCGAAAGAGGAAGAGGAGGAGGAGGAAGAAGAGGAGAGAAGGAAAGAGGAGGAGTCAGAGGAGAATTGTAACACAAAGGAAGAAGGGAGATGAGGAGGAGGAGCATTGAGGAATCGTAAATGGAAGAAGAGGTAGAGAGGGAGGAAGAAGAGAAGGAGAGAAGGGAAGAGGAGGAGTCAGGAGAATTGTAACACGAAGGAAAAGGGTGAAGAAGAGGAGGAGGAGAAGGAGGAATCGTAAATGGGAGATATGAAAGAAAGGAGACTGAAATGAGGATAAAAAAATGTGAAGGAGAACAGGTGAAAGCAAAGAGAGAGAGAGAGAGAGAGAGAGAGAGAGAGAGAGAGAGAGAGAGAGAGAGAGAGAGAGTGTACCGTAACAAATAAAGAAATGACAGTCACATAAGGGAGAGAGGGAGAGAATGGGAGGAAGAAAGGGGAGGGAATGGGTAACTATGTGAAGGAAGGAGGAGGGAGCTGCTGTCCTATCCCCCCCCTCCCCCCCCTTCACACCTTTTCCTCCCTCCCCCCATTACCTTTGTCCACCCATTGGCCAGGTAATATTAGGTGGCGGCGGACAATTACTGGCGGATATGCAGCGTTTCTTAAAGATTCGCTCAGCTCTATACTTTACGAGGCGTGGTGAAGGCTTGTTAATTGGTAGGAGTGCTCCTGTCTCTCTGGCTTTCGATCGCTTTTCTTTTCTCTTCGTCCTATGCCTTGTTTTGTTTCTTCTGGTTCTTTTGTGTTTGTTTCTATAGTTTTGTTTGTTTATAATTTTGTTTTTTTATATTTTTGTTTTGTCCTGTTTTTTTTCGTATGTCTTTTTTATTATTCTTTCTTATCTTCATCTGTTTTTATTATTCCCTTTCTTATCCTTCTTTTCATTATTCTGTTTGTTTTTATATTGTTTTTGTCTTCCATTGTTCTTAAGTTCGTTTTTTTTGTCATTTTTGTTTTCGGTTATTTGCATTTGGACCCTTGCTTTTTTTCCTTATTGTTTTAGTGGTCTAGTTTTTCTTTCGTTGTTTTTTTACTTACTTTTTTCCCTTTTTGTTTTAATGTTTGTATTCTCCGCTTTTGAGTTCATATATTGTTCTGTTTTCGTTCTGTTTAGTGTTCTTTTCCTCGTTTATGTCCACGAGTGTTCATTGTTCCGTTTTTTGTTATTTATATAAGATGTTTAAGAGTCTATAGGGATTGTTTATACTCTCTCTCTCTCTCTCTCTCTCTCTCTCTCTCTCTCTCTCTCTCTCTCACACGTTGAAGCAGCAGTAACAAAAACAATAATAATAATAATAATAATAATGACAATAATAATAATAATGACACCAACAACAATGATCACAATAATGAACAGCACAAAAAAAAGATAAATGCCAATTATTAAGTATGAATATAAATCCGTCGCCGTAATAAGGGTCTGAGATTTATAGCCGCAGATAGCGCCGTATATATATAGTGCCTGGGCCCGTTCGCCTAATACACTTCGCTATGATGGAGTGGCGCGCTAAAAAGAACAGTCAGAAGCGTGCTTGTCAAATTTATTTATTGTGAAAATGTCTTCCCTCGCATCCTTCTTCCTCGTCCTCATCATCCTTATCTTACCTCTTCTTAGTTTTCTTCTTTCTCATCCTTTGTTGTTTTTTGTTCCTCTCTTTCATCATCACCACCATAGTGTTTTTTTTGTTCTAATCTCCTCCTTCTCCTCCCTTCATCTTTTTTCTTTCTTTCTTTTTCTTCTTCCCTCATTATTTTCATCATTGTAATTTTCTTCTCTACCTTCATCATTATTTTCATCATTGTAATATTCATCTTCTTTTCTTGTTATCATTTTACCTTGTCTTCGCCTTTATCCCCGTCCTTCCTCATCCTCCAAGTGTATTTTCTTCTTGATCATCTCCTCTCTCTTCATCCTTCTCTTCTTCCTTAATAAACCTGTACACAGATACACACAATGACAAATCCAAGCGTATATAAAACCACCATCCAATAAAGACACGTACAGAAAACAATAAACAGCGAATAAACATATATAAGCATTTTACGACTCCTCCGAAGACTCTAAACAACGAGATAAACACACGTAGACAGAAATAAACACCTCCCTGCCTCGTGTAAACATGCAAACACAATCACCACTACGGACAACAATATAAACAAGTCGATGAACCTCTAAAAACAAAACAGTATGTGAAACTCGAGAACACACCTGTAAACACACAAACACCTGCAAGCACACATTAAAGAACACGGGGAACACATGTACTGACAAAAACAACACCTGCTTAACACCTGTACCCACCTGTGTAGATAGGCAGCAGCGTCGCACCTTATACCCCGCGCTAACACCTGTATCACCTTTATTGGAACACCTGTACGACTCATAACTTACCTGTCACCCCCAGCACTCCCCTCCGCATCCTCCTTCCATTGGTTCGCGCACTCCTCTCGTACCCTTCCTCCTTACCTTACCTGTCTTACCTTGCCCTACCTTACCACTTTGTCTTTCTACTTCTTCCACCTCCCTTCCCTTCCTTATCTCGTACTTTTCCTCCTCTCTCATTACCTTCACTTTACCACTACTCTCTACCTCTTCTTCCATCTCATTCTCTCCCTTCCTCATTTCGCCCTCATTCCTCTTTTCTCCTTAATCTTTCTACTTTCTCTTCCATTTCCCATTAACTCCCTTCCTTACTTCGTACCCTCCCTCCTTCCTCCTTACTCTTCTTTTTTTTCTCCCTCTCATTCTCTCCCTATCTCACCTTTTACCTTTCTTCCTTACCTTACCTCTCACTCTCCCTTTTTCTTCCGCCCCATTTCTCTCTTGCACCTTTTCTTCTTCTACCTCCTCCGTACCTTGCTTTATCTTTTCTTGCCTTTTATCCGCCTCCTTGAATCTATTTTTTTTTTCTCCTTACCTTCGTTATCGCTTCCTTGTCCCATTCCCTCAGATTTCCTCCTCATTTCATTCCACCTTTATTCCACTCCACTTTTTCCACTATCTCTTACTTCTCCAATCTCTTTTGTTTATCGTTCTACATGTTCATTCTTCTTCTCTTACAATTTTTTTTCCTCCCTTCCCTTCCCGTTCTCCAACACCCAAACCCTATCCTCCCTCTCTCCTTTCCTCCCTTTCTTAAACCCCTCCTTCTATCTCTTCCCCTTACCTCCTTACCTTACCCCCTCTTTCCTTCTCACTCCTATTCCTCCCCTATTTAACTGTATTTAACCTTGCTCCTTTCCCGTTATTCCATACAGGTAAACCCACGCTCTCCTTCCAAACAACAACATAAGCAAAGACAACATAAGCAAGAACAACATGAGTAACAAAATCGTAAACAACATAAACAAAAACATTACCAACTATAACAGTAACTCAAAACAACATAAACAATATAAGCAACATAAACACGAACCACAACAAGAAGACATAAACAACACCAATAACAGCAAAAACATGAATAACAACATCAAAACAAACAAAAACGAGATAACAAAATCAACATGAACAACAACTAAATCACAAGCGAACAAGTCAAATAAGTGAGTGCCAGGCTTCATACTAGTGTCCCTCCCTCCTTCCTTCCCTCTATACTTTGCTCGGCTCTGTGATCTAGCCGAGCCGCGCCCCGCCAAAGATATTCAAATCGGATTTTCATATACGGCAGCGCGGGCTAATCCGGACATACAAATACCTTCAACAGGAGTAGAAAGCGAGAGCCATTGGTGGAAAAAATCACGTTACGCAGAGAGAGAGAGAGAGAGAGTGGAAGTTGTATGTTCATAGCGAATGCTTTAACAATCTGATTTAAGTCTTTCAGTTGCCGCCCCCCCTCTCTCTCTCTCTCTCTCTCTCTCTCTCTCTCTCTGTTTGTGTTCCGTGGAGCGAGAGTTTGAATGTGTTTTGTTTTGTGTTGCCTCGGTGTGTTGAATTCTTGTGTTGCGCCGGTAATTATCGTGTTTTTATAACGATGATGAAGGATAAAGAGGAAATTTTGTTTATTACGCCTTCTATGCGTCTAAAGAGTGATTGTGTGTGTGTATGTATTTATGATCTAAGTGTAAACGTTCTGCATTAACACACACACACACACACACACACACACACACACACACACACGAAGAAACATACAATATTATTTAAAAGCAACTTTTTTTAATTATTTCTAAGACCGAAAAAAAACAGGAAAAAAAGGAAAAAATAGCAACATCAAGAAAAATCTCTCTCTCTCTCTCTCTCTCTCTCTCTCTCTCTCTCTCTCTCTCTCTCTCTCTCTCTCTCTCTCTCTCTCTCTCTCTCTCTCTCTCTCTCTCTCTCTCTCTCTCTCTCTCTCTCTCTCTCTCTCAGTAAAACAGGATGTGAGGAGCCGCTAGGTGTGCGCTGAGGCATTTTTGGTAATCAATTCACGAGGCAAGCGAGGGAAGGGGGGAGGAAAGGGGAAGGGGGATAGGAGATATGAGGAAAGGGGTTAGAGAAAGCACCTGTATGGGATGCGTAAGAAAGGAGGAGAAATAACAGATGAAGGAGGAGGTGAGGAAGGAATGAAAATAAGAGATGGGGAATGAAAGGAAGGGAGGGAATGGGATAAAGAGAAAGCGATATAATTAAATGTAGGAATAATGGGATGGTCTAAAGATGGAATGGTAATGTGAGGTCAGGAGAAAAGGAAGATGGGAAAGCAAGGAAAGGAATGGGAAAAAAAAAGCAAAGAGAAAATAGATCAGAGAAAGGAGAATTAAGGTTAGAATGTAGGAGAGAATGGGAGGGATAGGAATGATTTTGTAGAAGGTAAACTGTGTGAGGTAAAGGGGGAGGAAAATAAGGTAAGAAGGTGAAAATATTAGAGTATTTAGTAAGGGACAGGTGGAATGCAGGAGTGTGATAGGATAGGTAAGGAGAGAAAGACTAAAGGAAGGTGAGAGCGAGAGGGGGAAGGAAGGGGAAGGGGAAGATGAAGGAAATGGCGAAGGAAGAGGAGGAAGATTTGAGAGGGAGAGAAAAACAGGAAGTAGTAATGACACACACACACACACACACACACACACACACACACACACACACACACAATACCCCCTTCACCCCCCCACCCCCCCACCCCCCCCCCCCTCCCACCACCCCTACACACCAAGATTCAATGAGTGTAAATTGTTGAGAATTAATATAATTTTTCCCGGACTATTGCCTCGCCATCCGTGCCTCAGCAGGTGACCTTTTGGCACTCACCTGGCCGCCATGCAAATTATTTTCTCTCATTTACTCTCTCATTCACCTGTCCCGCCGCCAATTCTTCAGGTCCTTAATTTGATGAGTCGATATATAGGTGTGTGATTGGAGGGTCCCGCGGCAGGTGTCACGCTGGGATAATTACCACCAGGATGCCCACACACACCTGAGAGAGAGAGAGAGAGAGAGAGAGAGAGAGAGAGAGAGAGAGAGAGAGAGAGAGAGAGAGAGAGAGAGAGAGAGAGAGACTACCACCTTCACCACCACCACCAGTAACACCTTCACCGCCGCCACGGGTTCAAACTCCTTATTAATCGTTCGTCATTTGTCTCCGTCGATGCGAAATTGTTTCCTTTCACACCCTCGGCGGCCAGCGGTCAAAGGCTCTTATACGATACTCAGCGACCGACCGGCGGATGGTTAACAACGGGAAGATGAAAAAATGTATATACGAAGATGATGATTATGTGTGACCGATGGATAGTGAAGTAAAATAGAGGAATAAATAGGATACAGAATAGGAAGAAATACGAAAACTGATGTGTAGTGAAAATAGGAGAGAAGCAGAAGACTATAATAGATAAGGATGAAGAGAAAATTATTAGTGACCGATGGATAGTGAAGTAAAATAGAGGAATAAAGAGGATAAAGAAAAGGAAGACATACTGAAACTGATGTGTAGTGAAAATAGGAGAGAAGTAGAATAGACAATAATAGATAACGATGAAGAGATAATTATTAGTGACGGATGAATAGTGAAAGAGAATAATAGATAGGAAAGTGTACTAAAACTTGATGAATAGTTTAGATAAGAGACTAATAGAATAGAAAACAGGAAAATGAAGAAAAAATAGGAAAAAAATGCGACCGATGGATAGTGCAGAAAAAATAGAGAATAGGAAAATGTACTAAAATCAAAAGGGAATAGGAAAATATACTAAAATCAAAAGGGAAAAGGTAGAATAAAAAAAACGAAAAAATAAAGAAAAACTAAATAGTGGAAAAAAATATTGAAAAGTGAAAATTATGTATGGCCGACGGATATTGAAGAGAAATAGTGATGATAAATGGGAAACAATAATATAACCAAAGGACGATAAAAATAAGAGGAAAAGGAGAGAGTTATTTATGAAAGGATGAGAATGAGTGAGAAAAAAATGAAAATATACCAAAAAACGAAAGATAGAGAAGAAAAGAAATAAAACGAGGAAAGAAAGAAAAAAAAATGTAAAGAAAGAAAATAAGAAGCCCTCAAATCCGTTACAGAATCTTGAAGGGATGAATAGTAAAAAATAAATAAAATGAAGAAAAATTTGAGCGATGATAAACAAAAGAAGAAAAAAGTATGCATGATAAACCTATTTTTCTTCAGCGTCATCTTGTTTTGCTGCGTTGAACCTTAATGAATGGGCTTTTTTTTTTTTTTCTTTTGCTCAAATTTTTTTGTAGTAACTTAGGTTAACTTTTTTTTTAGTCTTTTTTCTTCTTCATCTTTATCTTCTTTTTCTCCGCTATTTTTTGTTTTCTTATTCTTGTTCTTCCGTTTTATTTTTTCCCCCTCTATTTCTTCTTGTTCTTCTTGTTCTTCTACTTACTATTATTATTATTATTATTATTATTGTATAAGGCTTTCACCCCTCGCCAAAGTAACCCACATAGACATTTTTATTATTTTTTATGCGAGCGGAATGGTCAATGAGAGAGAGAGAGAGAGAGAGAGAGAGAGAGAGAGAGAGAGAGAGTCATAATGGAAGATTAAGAGAATGTGAAGGGAGAATTTAAAGTTTGTGTGTGTGTGTGTGTGTGTGTGTCATCCTCCTCCTTCCTCCCTTCCTTCGGTTTCTTCTTCCTTGTTCCATTTTCACTTTTTTCCTTTCTTACTTTCCCTTCATTATTTATTGCCTTTGATTTTATCTCTCCATACATTCCACTCATGCCATATATGTAGAAGAAGAAAAAGAAGAAAAAAGACTATCAAGAAAAAGAAAGTCAACCCAAGTTACAAAAAAACCCCTCATTCATTAAGTTTCAACGCAGCAAAACAAGATGACGCTGAAGAAAAATAGGTTTATCATGCATACTTTTTTTCTTTACATCATCGCTCAACTTTTCTTCATTTTTTATTTTTTTACGATTCATGCCTTCAATTTCTTCTCTCTTCTTTATCCAACCATTCCTCTTTCCTTTCTTCCCTTTATTCTCTTTCCTTCTCCCTCCCTCCAGTTTTTCCATATTCCTCCTCTATTTCTCATTTTCCTTCTCGCTTCCAACTTTTCTCCTCCTTCCTTTTCTTCTCCTTCATATAATTTATCTTGTTCCTCCTTTCCTTCATTCTTTAAATCTTCCCCGTTCTCTTCCGGGTACATTCCCCTCTCCTCCTCCTCCTCCTCCTGCTCTCCCTGCTTCAGACTTTTGCATCATCATCCTGGACGTCATTAAACTGATAATTACGATAATGATTGCAATAATTAGTGCTGTCATAAGCGACGCAAAGGCCGGCCAGGCGAAGGAAAAACACGGAAAAAGCGACCTTATTGGGTGTGGTACGAAGGCTCATCCCTGTGTGTGTGTGTGTGTGTGTGTGTGTGTGTGTGTGTGTGTGTGTGTTTCGTCACTTCACCGGATTTATTATTTTTATTATGCTTGTGAGAGAGAGAGAGAGAGAGAGGATGACACTTACATTATTCTCTCTCTCTCTCTCTCTCTCTCTCTCTCTCTTGCACCCTGCCCAGCAATATACACAACAAAAACCGACCCACCTGCGTTTATAAAGGTTCAAATCCCTTTAAGCAGGTTCGAACACCCTTTCTGACGGGGGTGTGATACTCAATCGGTTTCGACACTAAGATGGCCTGAAAGCTCGCGAGATAAGCCCGGCCATTGTTCTTATGTGGCGGCGGCGGGCGGGCGGTCGGTGGCACGGACGGCGGTGGTGGTGGGGTGGGGGTCGGGAGAGGTGGATGGTCGGTCACTGATGCTGGGAGTCATCTCGAGGGTGGAGGGTGGGGGGGGGCATCCTCCTCCTTCACTTCCTAGTACTCATGCTCCCTTTCTTCTTTTACTTCTGTTTTCTTCTTGTTTGTTTGGTTTGCTATATCCTGATTTGAGAAGGAGGATATGTTATTTTTCTTTGAGGAGGAAGAGGAAGAAAAGAGGAAGGTGTCGAAGGAAAAGTAGAATCGAGTGTATCTTCTTCACTTCCTATTACTTCTCTGATTTTGCCTTACTTCCTCTTGTTTTAATTGTTTGTTTTTCTATTATGATTTGAGAAGATTAGTTTCTGTGGAGGATAAGGACAAGGAGGAGGGGGAGGAACAGGTGACTAATTTGTTGTTTTTGTCTCTTTCCAGGTGAGTGTTTGCTTGGTTCACCTGGTTACTGAGGCTGTACAGGTAAGGTGAGGAGGAGACGGAGAAGGAGGAGGAGGAGGAGATATAGAAGAAACATAGTAGCAAGCATCATTCTTCACTTCCTAATGCTCCTTCTGTTTCTTCTTTTACTTGTTTGTTTTTCTGATATGAATTGAGGATATCAGTTTCTACGGTGGAGGAGAAAGAGTAGGAGAAAGAACAAGGAGGAGGGACGGTAGGAAGATGTTGTAACGCGTCAGTATAAGAAGCGATAAAATGACAGGGGAAGACAAGGGAAAGAAGGGAAGAGGAAAAGAATGGAAGTACAAGAAAGTTTGAGTGATATGAAGGTCAAAGGAAAGTGGAATAGTCAAAGGAAAGGAGAAAAGAACAATAAGAAATACAACGTTATAGTACTTGACACCGACCTCCCGTGTCTTATATATATATCCGTTATTTCACCCACTTTAAAATCCTACTATACTTTTTAACACAACAATTATATATTCACGTTTTTGTATTTGTCATTGTATAGAGAACCGTTTGTAACATTTCTGTATTTCTCTCTCCTACATTTTTCTTTTTCCCGCCTTTTCGTTTTCTCTTTGTTTAATTATTTCCCTTCTCGATGTATGATTTCTCCTTTCTAATCATGTTATTTTTGTTATTGTTTATGGCATGGTTTCTGAATTTCCCATCCAGTACCATTTATCCATACTCAGTTTCAGTTATTTTTTTCTGGGTCAGGTGTTGTTTTTTCGCAGGTGTGTTTTGAGAGAGAGAGTCAACACGTATCCAACACTTTCTTTATTAACCCGGGAACACAAACCTGGGGTGCTGTCCACCCCACAAAAAAAAAAAAACATTGGCAATTAGCTCAGCTCTTCAGCGATCCTTGCTCCGTTAGTCCAGGAAGTTTGGAAGGTTGGTGTGTGAGTGTGTGTGTGTGTGTGTCTTCTGTTCTGTCTATTCTTTTTGCACGTTTTGCACCCCACGTTTGTGTTTTTGTACTGGTGTATGTGTGCATGACACCACACCATGACAGTGATATGCTGGCACCCCACCCCAGCCCCTGTGGTTGTGTTTTGTTTACTTTAAAAGAAATTTTTTTTTTTTTATTTTAATTTTTTTTTTATTTATTTTGGAGAACTTGAAATTTCAGTTTTTTTTTTTTATTTTTTTTTATTAGAAGAATTTAGTGAGTCAAGTAACTTAAACAAACCAAATGAAGAGGGGAAGGCTAATAATTTGGAATTTTTCAAAAAACAATTGTTTGAAAAAAACGTTTTTCTCGATCCGAAAATGGGGTTAGCTACACCCCAGGTTTGTGTATGTGTGACAAAAACTGAAGGTTTGCGTTCCCGGGTTAATGAGACGCATCCACGCACTTAATTAGCAATGGGAAGGTGCAATCAGGTGAGTGTGAGCGTACCTGGGAGAGAAAACTTTGTAATTAATGAAGCGACGCGGCAGGTGAAGTGTCTGTGTGTTGTGCCGTGAAGAAAAGATGAAAGCAGAGAAGGAGGTGATGATGATACGAGAAAGAGACATGAAGAAGGATGGAAGGGAGAGATGAGTGAAGAGATGACAGAGAAAGCGAAAGATGAGGTTACAAGAAAAAAAAGTGTATTTATCAAAGATGTAATGACACTGATAATAAGGAATGTTCAAGGGGGGGATGACCTATAATAAAATATAAATTACATGAGCTAATATAGGAGAGACTATCGGTTGAGGCAGTTATGAAGGAAAAGATGGACGCGCAGAGAGTTAGTAATTACGATAAAAAGATGAACCAATAATAAAAGATAATAATGGAGGAATGAGGTAAATAAAGATGACACGGCATGACGAGAATAATGATTGAGGGAGAGGTAATATTATGAAGCGGTAATAAAGGAAAGGAGAAAGTTGTTACGGGCTAAAGATGGAAGCAGAGATATATAGCAGTGACTATAAGAATGTGTTGCAACAGATGATATTAGATAAAAGAGATGGTCAAAGGAGAGATAGTTGACGGCCGAGACAGGGAGAGTGATGAAGTAGAGAAAGATTAAAGGGTGAGAAAAACAGGAAAGGAAGATGGAAGTAGAGGAAGAGGAAATGATAATAGAAAGATTGTCAAATAAGAGGGAATTAAATGACAGGTAAAAACGGATGGGTAAAATATGAAAAGGTGGATGAGGAAAAGCAATGTGGGGAAGAAGATAACAAAAAAAAAGATAAAAGTAGAGATGAAGAGGAATGGAAAGTATGCAATAATAACGTAAGCAAGGCAGAACATAACTTAATGATGATAATAATGATACCTAAGTGAAGATAACTGATTGAAGGCGTAGCAGTGAGTGATGAATAGAGACATAATAGGTATAACAGGATGGGACGGTTAGGGCTTTTAAGTACAGGTGTTTAAGGAGGAAAATGGAGGTGAATGGGGGAAGTGGGAGGTGGACTGGGGCCAGGTGAAGGGGTGGGGGTTGAGGTGAACTTGTGGAGTGAAGGGAAAGGGTGAGGTGAGATGAGGGGGTGGAGGGCTGGGAGGGGTGAAGGGAGGGGAGGGTAACAAAGTGAGCGAAGGTAAGTGTTGGGTAAGCGCTAGGGAGGTGATGAAGGGGAGATGGGGGGATGGTGAGGAGGGGTTGATGGTGACGGGGGGAGGGAGGTGATCGATAAGTGTGAGAGGATGCATCACAAACCAATTTTTATAAGCGAGATAAGCGGCCATCTTGACACGCCATCTTGATGTTGCGAAGAGATAAGCGTGATTTTGGTGGGTGATCATTTATTATACGTTATTATATTTATGGGTTTTGTTATAGTATTTTTGGAAGGATTATTTTATTTTTATTTTGTTTATTATATTTTTGTTGTATGTGTTGAGTTTTGGACACGTATTGATAGAGTATTGTTGTTTGTTTGTTGTGTTGTTTGTATTGTTGTTTTTTACGGCCTTCCAATCTGTTTAATTACTTTATTATTGTTATTATTATTATTATTATTGTTATAGTTATTGTTGTTCTACTGCTATTACTACCACTACTGTTACTACTACTACTACTACTACTACTACTATTACTACTACTACCACCACTACTGTCACTACTACCACCACTACTGTTACTACTACCATCATTCTCATTTAGTTTCATGCGACCATCAGATCATAAAACTGTAACCCGATCTCATGTCAAACGATCAAATATGTATAATAAAAACCATAACCTTAAGCTCAATTAAAACTATTTGGCCCCGGCGAATTGCCTGATTTTACTGACCTGCAATAAACTGGGCCATAAAATTATACGTATAAGCATATAAAACGCAGAGGCCATAAACCATATTTGCAAAAGCTATAAATACGGGTTATAAAAAATGACACGTAGTATTTAAACGACGTGATTCACTGTTTGGATTAAAAGGAAAAAAATGGAAAGATATGTGAAAAATGGATGAAAATGGTATGAATGATGAACGAATAAAGTGAAAATAGTTGACATAGTTTATAAGACGTGAATCACTGTTTGGAATTTAAGTAAAAATGGAAAAAAATGTGAAAAATAGATGAAAATAGAATGATAGATAAACGAATAAAGTGAAAATAGTTGACATAGTTTATACGAAATGATTCTCTGCTTGGAAAATAAACTTATCAATAGAAAGATGAGTGAATGGATAGCTTAAGAAATATAATGAATGTAGAAGAATGAAACGGTTAATTAAATGCTGCATGAGTAATTAAAGCGTGCGTAAAATTCTTTAAAATAGGCAGCAAAGCGATAGGAAATGCAGAAAAAATAATGATTGAACATGTGTTTAAAAATAAAGAGGATCAGATGAACAAATATCTCAGTGAATAGATGAATAGAAAATCAGCAAGAATAAATAATAAATAGCTGCATGGTTTAATAGAAAAATAGTAAAGCAATCGATAAATCTAGCAAGGAAAGTTGATAAAATGTAGAAAGTATATAAATAAATAGCCAAATAGATATATAAGTAGATAATAAAAGACTGGGAAGAATAATTGATTGGAAACTAAATAACAGGAACAATAAATAAAAAAAAAAATGGCAAGAATGAAAGATAGATAGTAGATAGATAGAAGATATAATAATAAATAAGAAGTAAGTGATATTGGACTAAAATAAAAGACAGGAACAATGAATTAAACAAAAAAAATGAAAAACTGTAATTGTCAAGAAACATAAAACAAACATCCACACAAAAAATGCCAAACAAAACAAAACAAAACAAAAACTAAATAAAAGATAGGAAGAACAAAAAAATAATAAAGAATGGGAGTATAATCGATTGGAAATTAAATAAAAAAAATAGAAGAAACAAAAAAAAAATTGGCATGATAAAAATAAAAAATACCAAAAACAATAGATAACACAAACAAAAAAAGCCAAAAAACAATAGATAACACAAACAGATAAATAGATAAAGGGGCAAACAGGGACCGTCCATTGTTAGGGCGTGCAGCAGGGATCGGCGCACTAAAACACAGCACGTACAAACAGCAGTAAACTTTGACAAACACAACCTTTACGAGCCAAACAATAAACCGTGACTGTGGGGCCGAGGGGGAGGGAGAGAGGGAGAGGGTGAAGAAAGGGTGAAGCGGAGAGGATGCAACTGAGAAAGGGAGAGAGTGTTAGGGAGAGACAAGGTGAAGGGTGACAAGGTAGGGTAAGGTAGGTAAGGGATATAGGTAGAGGGATAAACTGCATAGGATAGGAAGGGAGAGAGAGAGGTGAAAAGGGAAAAGGGGGTGACGATGCATGTGAGTGAGAAGAAAGGGGAGAATAAGAAATAATGCAAGGAAGTTAAATAAGGAAGAAAGGAGAGGAAAGGTGTGCAAAGAAGAGGATACGTTGGGATAAGGGAGTAAGGAAAGGCAGATGGATAATTTATTGAATATTTGGGAAGAGAAAGTGATTGAAAGACAAGGATGCAAGGATAAGGAAGTAAGAAGAGATGGATATAGATACTGAAAAGGAGAAGGATTGGTTGAAAAGAATTAACATATCAAAAGGAAGTATATTAGAGTAAGGAAGTGAAGGAGAGAAAGTAAGGAAGCAAGAACATGGGAGTAGAAAAAAACAGGAATTAGTGAGCGAAGGGGCGGTTTTTAGATAGGAAATTTATTCAGCATATGTCCTTTAACCGAAAAATACCCTAAAAAAAGCTGGGGAGGAAGAAAAAAAAAAGTGGGGGTTAAGGAGTAAGATAATGAAAGTTAGTATAATGAAATATAACGTAACTGAAGAAGAGTGAAAGAAGTTAGGAAGTAAAGGAGAAAGGAATCAGGAAGGGAAAACAAAGGGAGAGCAAGGAAGAAGGGAGGAAGAGTAAAAAAGCGTGTAAGAGTTTCGTAGGAGTAAAGACAGAGGGAGAGGAAGCAAGAAGGGAGTAGAGAGAGTGAGAGTAAGGGAGTTTTGTATACACGTCACAAGCAAGGATTGATCATACTGCATACCTGGGTCTCTCTCTCTCTCTCTCTCTCTCTCTCTCTCTCTCTCTCTCTCTCTCTCTCACCCGTATTCTTCCTTCTTTCACTCCCTCCAGTCCATTAACTAGTGGTGGGAACTGATGAGAGAGAGAGAGAGAGAGAGAGAGAGAGAGAGAGAGAGAGAGAGAGAGAGATATACATGCATGCCAAACCGAAATGAAAGATACGTACATACATACATACATACATACATACATACATACGTACACATCCAGATAGACTGACAGACAACATGGTGAAAAAATAGTTACATTTCTGGCAACAATGAAGGTTTTTACACTTATCTGGCAACAGTGGTGAGGGTGGAGGTGGGGAGGGGGGGGGAGGGTTCAGTCAATAGGGTATAGGAGGCTTCAAGGGGGGGAGGGTGAGGGTGTTCTCTTTTCCTTGGACACACTGTAATGGGCGCTGATCAGATTAAATTGTCGCTCCAATGGGCGGTTCTCTATACATCCGAGCACTTGGTCTAATGGTGTTTTTCTATTCCAAATTCTAGGTGTCAAAAAGTTACAATCATACTTGTTTTTTATTTAGTTATTTTTGCCCGAGGGTAGAGTGTGGAAGGGGTGCGAATGGTGTCAATGTGTGTGTGTGTGTGTGTGTGTGTGTGTGTGTGTGAGTGAAAGGCGGTAAAGGTAAGGGTGTTTTTTTCGTTTTTTATTACTATTATTTTCTTGTTTATATGTTGAACTTCCATAGAAAAGGATACTGGTTTTATATATATATACTCTTTTTTTTTCATATTTAGCTTCAAAAATTTGTAAAAAATCTGATTTCTTTTTTATATTGTATTTACTTTTTCTTATTCAACTTCATTTCTTTTGTACTGTAGTCTAACAATATATGATCAGTAGCTACGTTCCATATGATTTAAAACCGTAGTCACTCACGATATACTTTCCACAATATTACCATACACACACACACACACACACACACACACACACACACACATTAACTCTTCCATTCACCCACATTTACAAGCGCTTCCATTCACACCTCCAATCCATAACGCACACAATATCCATCCCTCTTTCCCGTCACTCTCTTCCTCCTCCTCCTCCTCCTCCTCTCACAGTAAAAATAACAAGACAAAATCTGCTGGTACTGCTAATGGCGGGATTGAGGGAAGGCAGGAGGAGGAGGAGGAGGAGGAGGAGGGAGCAAGAGAATGAAAAGCCAACATTGATGTCCATGGGAGTGCGAAGGGTGATCAATCTAATCTTGAGAGAGAGAGAGAGAGAGAGACCATGAATGTGTGAAAGTGACTCATTGAGGGTGGTCATCACACACACACACACACACACACACACACACACACATTTCTAGTATATCAAGTGTACCTACCCGTGTGTGTGTGTGTGTGTGTGTGTGTGTGTGTGTGTGTGTGTGTGTGTCTTTCGTGTGTGCCTTGAGTAGTTGTATTAAGTATTAACAAGCAAGGAAGTGGCGTTAAGTGCTCAACATTAATATTTTTTTTTTCTTGTTTTCCTTTGAGTCATGTTTTTGAGACTCCATTAACGGCTTGTATCTCCCATTACTATTTGATTTGGTGCTGCTGTGTCTGTTTGTTTACTTGTTTACTTGTTTACTCCACCATTCTCCCCTATCCTCAATTCCCTTCTTTCCACTTCCAGCAACTTTTCCTCCCTGTCCTCTCCTTTACTCTATTCCTCCCTGCCCTTTTCCTCCCTTTACTCTCCTTTACTCTATTCCTCCCTGCCCTTTTCCTCCCTTTACTCTCCTTTACTCTATTCCTCCCTGCCCTTTTCCTCCCTGCCCTTTTCCTCCCTGTCCTCTCCTTTACTCTATTCCTCCCTGCCCTTTTCCTCCCTGTCCTCTCCTTTATACTATTCCTCCCTGCCCTTTTCCTCCCTTTACTCTCCTTTACTCTATTCCTCCCTGCCCTTTTCCTCCCTTTACTCTCCTTTACTCTATTCCTCCCTGCCCTTTTCCTCCCTTTACTCTCCTTTACTCTATTCCTCCCTGCCCTTTTCCTCCCTGTCTTCTTCTTTACTCTATTCCTCCCTGCCCTTTTCCTCCCTTTACTCTATTCCTTTATACTATTCCTCCCCGCCCTTTTCCTCCCTGTCCTCTCCTTTATACTATTCCTCCCTGTTCTCTCTTTTACTCTATTCCTCCCTGCCCTTTTCCTCCCTTTACTCTCCTTTCCTCTATTCCTCCCTGCCCTTTTCCTCCCTTTACTCTCCTTTCCTCTATTCCTCCCTGCCCTTTTCCTCCCTGTCCTCTCCTTTACTTAATCCTCCCTGCCCTTTTCCTCCCTGTCCTCTCCTTTACTCTATTCCTCCCTGCCCTTTTCCTCCCTGTCCTCTCCTTTACTCTATTCCTCCCTGCCCTTTTTCCCTTGTCTCGTCTTCCCCTATCTCATCTTCCCCCTTTCCCCTCTTCATCCTCTCCTCTTCATTCTCCTCTCCTCTTCGTCCTTACCGCTCTCCATTAACCTCACCCATTATTTTACTGTCCTATTTTATGTACCTTTACCTTCATATTAATTTTTTGTGATATATTTTTCTAGTTTTTGTTTCTTTTCTAGTATTGTTTATGATTATATTTCTAGCTATCTAACTACCGTATATCCATTTTTGTATATATTTTGCTATCTATCTATCTCTATCTACATCTATCAAACTAATCATTCCATTGGTCTATCTTATCTATTAATTTCACTCAAGTACTTTTTTTCTAGTGTGCATTATTTTTTCTGTTTGTCTTCTTTATTTCTAATTAACTATCTATCCATCTCCGTATATGTTCTGCTATCCATGTATTTATGTATTTGTATGTATATCTATCAAAACTTTGTCTATCTACTTCTTTTCCTTTTTAGATGCGAATATCATGTTTCAAAGGGACGAGTTATAATTGTAATGTGCATCCATCTTAAGAAATTTATCAGTGCTGCTACGATTAAGGAGAAGAGTGTATATTTATGTTGCTTTTAGGAACAGCACTTGGATTCACGCGACTTGGATGACTAGCCTTGGTGATTTATTTGCCTCGTTGAATTTGCTGCAACGATTAAAATACATTGTCGTGTGCTTTGGTCTTCTTGAGTTGTAGGTCACTGTAGATTCTTGTTAATTTTTTTAGCTGCTTCTATTCTGCCATTTTTCAATTTTTATTTATTTGTATTTCCTATTTATATTTCTTCCATTTTTATTCTCATTTCTTCGTATATTGATGTTCATCCATTTCTCTATCTTCTGTTCATGTTTATTTCTTTGCTTATTTCTTTGCTTTTCTCATATTGTCATGTAATTTGTTCATTTCCTTCTTTTGCCTTTCCATGTCATCATTTATTCAAATTACTTCCTGCGTCTGTATTTCAGTTTATTCCCTTTTGTCGTATTGTTTATACAGCTGTGTAGTTACTTATCTGTAGCCTTAGGACCGAGAAATCAATCAACGAAGTAACACACAAACAAAAAGACTATCTATTTGTATTTATAATTGTATTTTTTGGGTATACGATTCTGAAGAGTGTGTATAATTTTGAATGTATTATTTGTCACAGCAAAGAGACAAAGAAGGAAACAAGCAACACACCGTTCATATTTGTATTTGTATTTTTGTGTTTACGAATCGGAAATGAAAGCGAGTGTTCATAATTTAGAATGTTCTGTTTATCACAACAAAGACACAAAGAAGAAAACAGACAGCGTTCATATTTGCATTTATCTATTTAAGTAAAGTTTATTTATGTTTTAGAAAGTGAGAATATATCATTTGAAAATCTTTACTGTATTTATTTACTACACTTTTGAAAGGATTTATTGTCATAGTCTTTTTATACTATACAAATGATGGTATATGTGGAAAAGAAACCATCAGTAATAAATTAAGAAAACGGAACTAAAACCATCAAAACAAAGTAGGATTAAGTGAAGCAACACAAATTGTTTTCCTCATGAAACACTAATGAAGTAAATATATAGAAAAAAAAAGGAAAATAATGACAGATTATCGGAAGTGCTTTCTACTAATATATCTTTGAGCAGCATCTTAAGCATAAAAAAATAAACAAACGAGAATATAAATAAATATGAACGCAAACACGAGGAGGCTTTTCTAAGATTCCCGGTTCACAATATTCCTTAGCCAGTATTCGGTTCATTATTTACATGCGACGTGAACCAAATGAACCAGGAACCGAACTCCGTCATTCCTTAGGGTCACATTTTTAAAACATTTCAACACCCACGCTCACATGTTTAACTAGGCTTTAAATTGAAGGCTTGCAGAGTGACAGGAAGGTGTATTGAAGGCTTGCAGAGTGACGGGAAAGTGTATTGAAGGCTTGCAGAGTGACAGGAAAGTGTATTGAAGGATTGCAGAGTGACAGGAAAGTGTATTGAAGGATTGCAGAGTGACAGGAAAGTGTATTGAAGGATTGCAGAGTGACAGGAAAGTGTATTGAAGGATTGCAGAGTGACAGGAAAGTGTATTGAAGGATTGCAGAGTGACAGGAAAGTGTATTGAAGGATTGCAGAGTGACAGGAAAGTGTATTGAAGGATTGCAGAGTGACAGGAAAGTGTATTGAAGGATTGCAGAGTGACAGGAAAGTGTATTGAAGGATTGCAGAGTGACGGGAAGGTGTATTGAAGGATTGTAGAGTGACGGGAAAGTGTAATGAAAGACTGTAGATTGACAGGATTAATTGGAGCTTCAGGCATTTCTAGGGGTAGTCTTATAACCCTGGTGGTCGTCTGGCCCTTCATCTGTACCGTGACTCTATAAGAACAATCATTAGAACCCGATTTAATCTCCTGTTTGGCCTTTGAGAATAGTTGACGTAGGGGATGGAAGCGTTTGACAATATCGACTTGACACCCTTACTCCTTGATTTACACCTTCCCCTCTCCTCTTTCCCCTTACCACCCTCCATATATTAATCCCCTTATACTGCTCTATCTCACTCAGTTCTATCATATCATACCCCTTACTATTTTTATCTTGCCCCTTGATCCTTGTTACTCGTTCGTACCCCTTACTCCTCTTTCCTTGATCCATAACCTTGTATCTGCCACTCCTCTTCTTTCTTCCCCTTTGCTTCCATTCCCCATTCTCTCACCTTGTTTCCCATCTACTCTTCCCTTCTCTCTTCCTCCTCCTCCTTCTTTCCGTCCCCTTTTATTCCCCTTTATCTCCCTGTGACTCCCTTTTCCTCTTTTCTCTCCTGCATTCTTTCCCTCTTCCCCCTTTCCTCCCTTTTACCCTTTCTGTAACTCCCTTTTTCTTCCCTTGCTCTCCTCTGCTTCCATTCTCCCTTCTCTCCTTCCTTCCTTTTATCCCTTCTTTGACACACTTTTCCTCCCTTTTTCTCCTGTGCACCTTTCCACTTGTTCTCTTTCACATTTTCCCGTTTGTGATCCCTTTTTTCCTCCCTTTTCTCTCCTTTGCACCATTCCCTCCTCGTCCTCTCTTCCACATTTTCCCTTTCTGTAACTTTTTTTTCATCCTTATGCTTTCACTTTCCCCCGCCCCCTTTCTCTCCCCTTTCCCTTCTGTGACTCATTTTCCTGTTTTTCCCCTTCGTTTCCCTCACGTTTATACCCTCTTAGCTCTTTTTCCTTCCTTTTCTCTCCTTTAACCCCCCCCCCCCCCCTCAATGTCACTTCAGCTCCTTTTTCCTCATCTATGACCCTCTTTTTTTTTCTCTCCTTGCTGTCTCCGTTTTCCTTTTTCTTTTCCTCCTGTCCTTTTCTCCCTATTTTCCTATTCTCCCTTCTTCCCCTCTTTTCCCTGTCCTGTCTTCCCCCTTTCCTCCCACTCCCTCCCTTTTCCCCTTCTCTCCCCTCTTTGGCACCGGATCGTTCTACTCCCTCTCTCCCCTCTTCCCCCTCCCCCCTTTCCCCCTCTCCCCCTTTCCCCCTCTCCCCCTTTCCCCCTTTGGCCCCGGATCAGTACACGTTCGCTTCAAGAGCACAACTCGTACCCTCCAAATTGCATTTAAATTGTTAATGCAGAACGGCAGACGAGGACCTCCTGATATTTCCTCGACTCCATCCCGCCCTTTACCATTTATATTGTTGCGGCGGGAGGCGCGTCATGCCTTTGAGACACGACTCGGGGCCGCTGCTTCGGGGCTTCGGTGCGGCTTCAGGGGTTCGCTGGTTCGAATCTTTTTTTTTCCTGGGTTCTTCTTTTTCCGTGTTGGTCTGGTGGTGCACGTCTGTGGTTTTGTGCGTCGAATTCCTTTTTTCCTTTGTTTTTGTTTTATTTTTGTTTTCCCTTATGCTGTTTCGGTGGTTCGGTGTTTTGTTTGAAGCTCTAGTGGTTTGATGCTTCGCTCCTCCCCCCACCCCCCTTTTTTTTTTGGTCTTTCTACCTTTTGTTTTGTTTGTGTGGTAGTTTTTTTCTGTTTTTTCCTCTCGGTGCTTCGGTGGTTCAGTGGAATGGTGGTTCGAATCCTTTATTTACTTTCTCCAACTTGTTTTTTTTTAAGAGATTGTGTTTTAAATCCACTTTGTATCTTCGTTTGTAATTCACATTTATTTTTTTGTTTTTGATTTAATGATTCTTGGCCTTGGGGGTTCAAGAGGTTTGGTGTTTCGATTATCTTCAGCAAAATATTCTTTCGTCTTTTGCAAGTATTTTATTGGGTGTTTTTCTGTTCCCTGTTTTTTGTTATTTCTTCGTTTATAGTTTCTTCCGGATCTTCATTTTCAGTCCCTTCAGGTTCTTCGTTTTCAGCTCTTCGTTTCAATCTTCTTGTTTTTCGTTTTCTTTCCCTCTCTTTGTTCTTTTTAATTTCCTCCTTCACGTTCTTCATTTTCAGTCCTTCCCTTGTTTCTTTTTGTTTAGTCCTTAAGTTATTCGTTTTCATTCCTTCTCGTTCTTCATTTTCAGTCCTTCCCTTGTTTCTTTCTGTTTTTGGTCTTTTCAGTTATTCTTTTTCATTCCTTCACGTTCTTCATTTTCAGTCTCTCCTGTTTCTTTTTGTTTTCAGTTCTTTCAGTTATTCGTTTTTATTCCTTCTTCTGATTCTTCGTTTTCCGTCCCTCTCCATCTTCCGGTTCGCCAAAGCTTCGGTGCGTCGTTGATCCGAACCCCTTTCCTCCTCTTCCTCCTCCTCCCCTCGCTACCTGGACCTTGAAACCTTCCTTGGATCTTTAAAGCTGCCCGAGGAGCCGCTCCGAGATGGCTCTTTGGCTGCTTCGAAGCCTGCTCGCTCTCGTTGTTTGTGTCCCGGGGTTCGAGTCTGTTGTGCTGCGTTGTTTCTTTGGTTGTTTTTGTTTCGAAGCTTCGGTACATTTGATTTTTTGACTGTTTTTGTTCATGGATTTTCATTATGGTCTTTTTTTTGCCTTATTTTTACTAGGGAAAGGATAAAATACAATGGATACATACACAGAAATAATAGTGATGATGATGATTCTAATACTACTACTACTACCACCACCACTACTACTACTACTACTACTACTTCTACTACTACTGATAATAATAGTAATGCTGGCAATAAGCTTCCTCCATTCAGCGTAGAGAAAGTTGACAAAATCATATAAGTTCCAATTTTGTCCCGCTTGTGAGTGAATGGGAACGAGTTGGAATCAGGAATACGTTGGACCCAGAGCATGACTGGAATCCTGGATGAGTATTATTGAATCTGTCATCATCTCTCCTCCTCTTCCTCTCGTCCTGCTTCTGCTTCTTCTCAGCTTCCTCCTTCGCTTCTCTTCTTTCTATTATTCCACTTTTCTTTCTTATCCGTTTTATTATCATCCATTTTCTCCTTTTCTAAATCACTAAGATGTTCCTCACTCGGGTATTTTTATGCTGCTGCCTTTCCTTTCTGCACCCTAGAGTTATGTTCTTTATTTTCTGATTCCTTTACGCTTCTCTTTAATTTCTTCTTTTTCACTGTATCCTTAACCCTCCCTCTCATTTCCTCTCTCTCTCTCTCCCATTCGCCTTCCTTTGTACCTCATTCTCCTCTTCCCTTTTCTTTCCACATTCTCCTTACTACTCTTTCCTTGTTCTCTCCACCTCCTTTCTCCTCTCTTTCTCCATCCCATTCCCTCTTCTCTCTACACTTTTCCTTCTCTCTCCCTTCCCTTTTCTGTCCTACCAAATTTCCTCCCTCTCCTCCTCCCCCCCTTCACACCCGCTTTCCTTCCCTTTCCCTTTTTTTTTCTCTTTCTTCAGCTCCCTTCCTGCCTCCTTCACCATCCCCTCCTCCTTTCTCTTCTTCCTCCATGTGGTCGGGGAGGGAAGGATGAAGAGGAGGGAACATAATGCCTTTTTTTCCTCTTGGTTAATTCGAGCCCGCAGACGCTATTGACATGACCACCTCGTCACGTGATCCATCTTGGCCCTAAGTGACTCCCTGAAGGGTCGTCAGCTGCGCCTCCCGTTTTCTTTTACCCCCTAATTCAGTTTTCTGTTGCATTATGGAAGGGTGGCTTATTTATACGTTCATTTCTTTCATTTTGGGTTGTAAAAGGATGTTAATCGAGTATGGTACGTTTTATATGTTTATTTATTTATTGGTCTAGAAATTTAATCTTTATATATTGTTATCGACGTACTTCTTTATCAGCGGAGAGAAAGTTTGCAAAATCATATCAGTTCCAATTTTGTTCCGCTTGTGTGTGAATGGGAACGAGTTGGAATCAGGAATATGTCGGACCCAGAGCATGACTGGAATCCTGGATGAGTATTATTGAATCCCTTTTAATCTATAGTCCCCGTGAGAGTTTTGTGTTAATTACTAAAATGTCCTCTATTGTATAATCGATGTAATGAGGGATTCAAACAGTATGATGCGTTGTAATTCATTTATTTTTTGTACAGAATGGAAGTCTCACTTTTGAATTGTAGTCGACTCTGAGCGTGAATAAAAGGATACGGCTTTTATCTTATTTATTTATTTTTTTAGTAAAAGTGAGCGTGATCAACAAATTAATAAAGAATAACAGTTTTTCATCATTTTTCAATTTGTCTCGGAACACTTTGCTGTGGCATTTAACTTTTACAAATGGAGGTTACAAAGGGCATGTTTTTTTTTTTTTTTTTTTATTAATTCATATTTTCTTGTCAAGTCAACATGATCAGTGAATTAATTTTACGACACATACTTCTGTTTGTTACCGAAAAATGCGGAAGATTTTACGAATTTATTTATCGCGCTCGGCGGAGAGAGGGAAAATAACGCGTCCACTTTTTGAGATGTTTTTCGTTTAAGAGTAACGCGATTGGAGGGTTAATTTTATGACAGATGCTCTTTTTGATGTGTATTTTACGGCGAATATTTTTGTTACACTTATTAAAGTTACCGCTGAAGAAATAAAAGACGCCCATTGTCATTTTTGTTAGTGTGTTCGTTTGTTGGTGCCGCGTTAGAAGTCACATCGCTCACAACACTGACATTCACAACACGGTCCAGTTTCATTAAATATGTCGGGGAAAGGAGAAATTTCGCTACACTTCATTTATAGGCGAAAAAGTATCGTTATATAAAGTCAACACAATCGGGGAGTTATTTTTGTGACATATGTTCCGATTTCTTTTCTTGCTACGAGGAAGTCCGTTGAATTAATTTATGTTTATGACATTTAAATGGAAGCTAAAAATGGTGTGTTTTAAAGGGTCTGAACGATCGGTGATATTTTTTCGCGGCGCATGTTCCGGTGGCCTCAGGAGGGAAAAATGTTTTGATTAATTATATAAATCACATTAGAGAAAGGGCGAAAAAATGTTGTTTTTGTTTGATTTGCTTGTAATAAGAAAATAAATATGATTGGAGTTGTTACAGTTATCATATAGAAGTATGTATTCAATGTTTTATCAGTAACACACACACACACACACACACACACACACACACACACACACACACACACACACACACACACACACACATTTTCATTTTGTGCATTTCCCAAGAAAATTACGATATCAAGTCTATACTACTACTACTACTACTACTACTTCTAAGTCTACTACTTTAACCACTACCGCTACTACCACCACCAACACACACACAATCCATCACACCATCGCACAAAAAGGCCGCAGCGAAATTAAATGACCGGTGGCCGCGGCGGGGCGGGATGGCGACGTACATTCCGCCAACGGTACGGGATCACATTTCCAGGTCCACAAATTTTAGACATGATGCTACTGGTGTTGGTGGTGGCGGCTGTGGTGGTGGTGGTGGTGATGAAAACTGAAAAAAATGTGGATGGAGTTTTCTTTCGTTGCTTCTTTTTTTTTTCTTTTGGTTTCGACGAAATTTTGGAGTAATTTTTTTTTTCTTTTCCTTTATTTTTCAAAGTGACGAGAATATGTGGAAATAATAAATTTTTTCGTGTTCAAGTGTTCATGAAAAGCGTTAAACTGATTTCTTTTTCTTGCATTTTGATCTGTTTGTTCAGTGTGCGCCTCTTTCGTTATTATTTAGTCTGAATATCCGTTTTGCTTTTCATTTTTTTTTTTTTTTTGTAAGGAGAGAAGGAAAAACGGCGGTGCAAAAGCTTCTTCACTTTCTAATATAAAAAAAAAGCATTGCGTCCAAACAAACGGTCGCTGGTATAATATTGGTTGTGGATATTCGTATATATTTTTCTTTTTTGTATAAGACGGCGAATGTGTTCTCGTCTAAAAAGAAAAAAAATAATATTAATAAACCAGATCACTGAGTCATACATGTAAACAACGGTTACAGTCATACACACACACACACACACACACACACACACACACACACACACACACACACACACACACAGACACAGACACAGACACAGACACACAAGCACAAACAAGCAAACAAGGACATTCCCGTTTACGCATTGTCCATTGTTCTCTCTCTCTCTCTCTCTCTCTCTCTCTCTCTCTCTCTCTCTCTCTCTCTCTCTCTCTCTCTCTCTCTCTCTCTCTCTCTCTCTCGTAAATCCCCCTCACGCAGCCCTTGATCTCGTCTCCAGTGCTCGCTTTTTGCCGTCATCCCACGTCTTGATGTAACACCGCCAACCAACACCGACACACTAGCAATTAAGTTACCAAAGACAGGTGACGGATGCCAAAACGACCCCTGAACTCACCTCACGGAAAGCTGTAGGTCGCCTCTGGTCTCGTTTCGTACCCATGGCACCCTCCTCTTCCTCCTCTCCCTCCTCCTCCTCCTCCTTTATGTTGCTCAGTTATATGTTTATTAATACCTTGGAGTGCATTGCAAGGTTGGGTGTTATTAAGTAATATTTCCAAGATTCTGGTGTGAGGCTTCGTTAGGTTAAACTACTTCATCTGAGCTCAATTATTGCTTCTGTTTGTCTGTGTTGGGTGTTACGGTACTCTGTGTGTGTGTGTGTGTGTGTGTGTGTGTGTGTGTGTGTGTGTGTGTGTGTGTGTGTGTGTGTGTTTAATCTCATGTGTTTGTATGTTTTTTTTTGTTTTAATGTTTTAACTTTAGTGTGTTGCGTTATTTGCCTGTGTTCTTGTCTCTTTGGTGTTGAGTGTGTGTGTGTGTGTGTGTGTGTGTGTGTGTGTGTGTCTGCATGTGTATTTGTCTGTATATGTCTCTCTCTCTCTCTCTCTCTCTCTCTC